>NW_010294975.1:4240-10288 GCF_000700745.2 Antrostomus carolinensis
GGCAAAGCTGCTCTACAATAAGAGAAACCATCAGTGTTCAGACAGTCCTTTCTAAATCTTATTAAAGATTTTGTGCAGATAAATGCTCAAGAGAGGAAAAACAAACAAATAAACAAAAACCCCTTATGTGTACATCCACTTTGCTTTTGTTATATCCATCAAAGATAGACTTAAGTACTATGTTAGAGACACCTTTTAGTCACTGTACTTTCCTTTCTCCACAGATCTACTAGACACTGCAAAGGAGTACTCCAACACCTTTTTAGGGGTCTGGCAGCCATTCTATTGGTTAACCCTTATGAAGGAATAGCATAGCAGGACAACTCCTCCTCGCCTAAGCTGTTTGATATTATTTCTCTCTGGTCATCTGGAAGCAGACTAACAACTGATTAGACATGGGAAGAGCTAAAGCAACTAAACAAATGGAGAAAAGAAAAAATGCTCAATCAAATATACTTCTGATAATTTTTAGGTAAAGTAAAAAAAAACCCCAAACAAAAAACCCAAAACAAACACAAACCAACAACAAACCAAAACCACTTTCTCCTAGGATGCTCTTTTTCCTTTAAAACAAAATAACAAAAAAATTAATAAATAAAAATCAGATTCGTACATCACCACTGCTAGAAATACGTTTCTGTTCTATTATAGAAATAGAAATTCTGTGACAGGGAATTAATGCAGGGAATGTTTTGAATATTGCACGATCATGGGATCAGAAGGGATAAGTATAATGTTCTCTTCAAATTATTATTTCAGTTTGAGTAGTACCTGATAGCTATAGACACCTTACAGTTACCAGCTGTAATGTCTACTAGAAGTGACACTTAAAGTGCTGCAACATAGTGTAATAGAGACAATATAGACTTATTTTGTTTCTAAGCATAAGGTATAGTTTGTTTGGATAGTAGCAGAATTTCCTTTCACAAATCAATTGAGAAATGGCTCATGACAAGGAAAGAAAAGCCAGTCAAGTTGTTTTATCTCTCTCTCCGCTTCTGCTTGAGGCTGCCAACTTATATCCAGAAATTTAAATTGTGTGTCACCTTTTACTAAAAGCAAGTGCAGCAAGAACACATACTCAGAAAAAACTCAGGTGCCTGAATGGGTTTGCAACAAATATCCACACCTTGGTTTTTTTTGTTATGTGCCACAGAGACTGCTTGCTTTTTCCCACATGAATTACCTACAACATTTTAGTGGTTCAACTGTAATTGGTCTCAGGTTATGGTGGACCTCATTCAACTCTGAGTCACTAAAGAAACTGTATTTATGAGTACTTGTGCCAAACACCATTTCTGTTGCAGTTCTTTCACTTCTTAGTGAATGGAGGAAGTAAAAAAATACTTTTCACTGTAAGGTTTCTGGCCTTGAGATTTAACCTATGATGAAAGAGAAATGTATGCATGAAACTGCTGCAATGCCTTCTTTGAATATATATATTTTATTTCATGACTTATTTTTCTGATTAAAAATGTTTTGATAGTCCGTGATAAAAAACAGTTTTCTGAGCAGGTGACAGGATATGACTGAACACAGAGATCTCCTTATGTTTTTTAAGAAAGATTGCTTTTTGTATGGTTAGCTCCTATTAATGAGTATTTCAGTAACAGATCACACCACAAATTAAGAAATATATTGGTATTTTTGCAATTAAATATTAATTATAAGAACATTTATAGGCTGTAAACAGATAAAATGTAAATGTTGTTGCCATTTAGTTCTCCTAAATTACACAAGCAATAGAAATGCAATTGAACTGCTATTAATAGACTGCAATGAAAAGTATACAAAGCATTTTATTGTTTAACAAGATAATTAGTGCAAGTAAATTAGATATTTTAAAAGTTATTAAAAGCCAGTATTTACAGACATTTATTTATTTTTATTAGTATTACTAATGCTAATTAAAGGTTTAATTAACAGAAGTAATGTATACAGGAAGGTCACTGGGCAGAATCACCATGGTGAGAAAGAGAAGTGCAACTACCAAGAGAAGACGCTCTTGTCTTGGATTTCTATTACGTATTCTTACATTTTAAGGTTCTAAAACTACCAGAACTGTGAGTCTTAACTGACATTTTTGCCTAGCAAATCTTTTTAAGCCAAAGTAGTCACAGCTAGTAGTCACATGTCTGCTGCAACAGGCAAACCTCTGGCTATACCTTTGTGTATTATATTGTTATATTCACCTGAATGAAGTACAATTAATTGTACATATTTAAAAGTTCCATTTGGTTTTAGCTGAAGAACATTGAAAAACAGGTGAAAGGTTACAGATCTACTCACCCACCATGACTTTTAACATAATTTTAAAACAATAAACAAAGTAGAATTTAAAAAAAAAAAAAAAAAAAAAAAAAGGTGAATTCCCAATGTGTACACCAGTAAGAAGCAGTTACAAACTTTAGACAGATTATTTCTAGACATTAGTTTGCTTACTGATGTTTACATGATGTGGACTAGAAAAAAAACCTTCCACTCAGATTGTGTGAAAGGAATCCCTCTCACATTCTCCAAATTTCATTTTCTTCTGTTGTAATGGACTCTCTTCTCTTCTGTTGCACCTTAGTGCATTGTTCCCTTGTCTATCTTTGTCTTTACCAATTAATCACTTATGCTGCATTTCATGAAAAGGGTTTTCTGTTGCTGTTTGTTTGAAAACCTGCCAAAAAATTAAGGCCTCTCCATGCTCTGTATCAGCTGCGACTGATGCAGCCTCCCAGATGGAGCCCTAGTGGGTGCATCCTGCCACCCAGTTGTCAGCCTACAGGGCCTGCCCCTTACTTGCACAGGTATCAAATGCCGGTGGGGAATTCACCTATGGGAGGTGTACCCAGGTAGAGGAACTCCTCTGCTTAGTAATGGAACTAACTATAATCCCCATTTTTAAAAAGGGAAATAAGGAAGACCCAGGGAACTACAAGCCAGTCAGTTTCACTTCAGTGCCAGGCAAGATCATGGAGCAGGTACTCCTAAAAACTATGCTAAGGCACATGGAAAATGAAAAGGTGATTGGTGACAACCAGCATGACTTCACTAAAGGTAAATCAATCTGGTGGCCTTTTGTGATGGGTTTACAGCATTGGTGGATAAGGCTAAAGCAACTGATGTCATCTACCTGGATATGTGCAAGGCTTTTGACACCATCCTGCATGACATCCTTGTCTCTAAATTGGAGACACGTGAATTTGATGGATGGACCACTTTGTTGATTAGCAATTGGCTGGATAGTTGCACTCAAAGAGTTGTGGTCAACAGCTCAGTGACTGAGTGGAGACCGGTGACTAGTGGTGTCCTCAGGGATCAGTACTGGGGCCAGTGCTGTTCAACATCTTTGTCGGAGACCTGGACAGTGGGATTGAGTGCACCCTCAGCAAGTTTGCCAATAATACCAAGCTGTGTGGTTCATTAGACATGCTAGAGGGATGAGATGCCATCCATAGGGACCTTGACAGGCTTGAGAGCTGGACTTGTGCAAACCTCATGAAGTTCAACAAGGCCAAATGCAAGGTCCTGCACCTGGATCAGGGCAATTTCAAACATAAATACAGACTGGGTGACGACTGGATTTAGACCAGCTCTGAAGAGAAGGACTTGGGAGTGGTGGTGGATGAGAAGCTCAACATGAGCTGGCAATGTGCACTTGAAGCCCAGAAGGCCAACCGTATCCTGGGCTGCATCAAGAGAAGCGTGGTCAGCAGGTCGAGGGAGGTGATTCTTCCCCTGTACTCTGCTCTTGTAAGGCCCCACCTGGAGTACTGTGTCCAGTTCTGGAGCCCCCAACACAAGAAAGACATGGACCTGTTATATCGACTCCATAGGAGGGCCACGAGAACGATCCAAGGGCTGGTGCACCTCTTCTATGGGGCCAGGCTAAGAGGGTTGTGGCTGTTCAGCCTGGAAAAGAGAATGGCAACAGGTTTCTGCCCAGTGCAGAAGTTGAGTCTTCCCTGTGACAATCCCAGCCTCCCAGGTTCTCTTGCACAACAGATACGAAGCTCTGCAAGTGGAACTGAGCCTTAATCTGGATTATGGTTCCCACAGCCTGGAAACATTCACAAGGTTAAGGAACCCCAAGCCCCACAGCACAACAGCTTCTGTTGTCATAGGGGTCTCCCTTCTCAAGGGGACGGAAAGCCTGATATGCAGACCAGTCTGCATATCTTTTCTGCTGCCTACCTGAGGCCTGAGTTAAAGATGTGGAAAGAAAACTTTCAACTCTGGTAAGACCCACGGATTATTATCCATTACTGATTTTCCAAGTAGGCAATACCAATGCCATACCAAGAAGCCTGACAGTTATTAAGAGGGACTTCAGAGCCTTGGGGTAAATGTTGAAGTGATCAGGTGCACAGGTAATGTTCTTCTCTGTCATTCTTATCACAGGGAATGATGAAGTGAGGAATAGAAGAAGCCAGGAATTAAATACCTGGTGTCCCTATCTGACGTCAGGTCAGGTTTCAATACAATTCCAAGAGCAAGATTAGATATACTCGGTTTTGACCAAGGGTCTCAACAAGGGTGGTTCTAATTTTTCTGCTTTAAATTTTTCCTTTAATTCCGCCACCTGTCCCTGAAGGGACTGGTTGAGGTTTCGAAGAGTCAAGAGTCTGGGATTCCACGGTGAGGCAGCGGTTACTGGGGCAGCCAAACTGGCACCTAGAATGGCACAAACGATTGCTTTACCCTTTCCTGCCCTTACTCAGGCATCTTTTTGTAAAGCATGCACTCACACATTGCAAATTACACCACATTCCATGAGCCCAATCCACCCCGGGGCACAGAGGGTTGCGCTTTATGCTTTTCTAGAAAATCAAACAAGACTTCTCTTCCTGAAGGAATGGGTACGGTTCTGCTATCACTCATCTTATTTAAAGCAGGGGAGTGGTTGTCTCAGGAAGGCAGCACATAAGATTTAGACACAGATAAGCCTGCCCTTTTACTTTCCCCGAAAGGTCTCACTTAACACACAGAGGTATGATCCTTTAAAGCGGGGGAGCGGTAGCCTCAGGAAGGCAGCACCTTAGTTTTAAACACAGCATACCCAAAGAAGCCCACCCCCTTTACTTCCCGAGAGGTTTCACTTAGCACACAGAGGTTATTATCTTTTCAAGAAGATAGTACACAAATTTCAAAAACAAGGAAGCCCACCCCCTTCACTTTTCCAAGAGGTTTCACTGAGAACATGTCTGAAATAAAGTGGGAAAACAGTCGCCTCAGGAAGGCAGCATGAGAGTTTTAAACATAGATCAAGCCCGCTCCCCTTTACTTTCGTGAGAGCACACTGAAGCAATAGGGGAGAGACATTTCACTTAACCACAGAGTTAAAGTGGGGAAACAGTCATCTCAGGAAAGCAGCACCTAAACTTTGAAAACAGATAAGTCCCCTCCCTTTACTTTCCCGAGAGGACTCAGCACACAGAGGCAATATGGCACTCTCGCCTCAAGGGATCCTATCCGTGATGCCAATTTAAATGTCCTGAACCGATGTCGGGATCATTTAAATGTCCCGATCTGATGTTGAGGAAGGTTTTGATACAATCCCAAGAGAGAGATTAAGATACAAATGAGGTCAAATGTTGTCCATCCAGAACACCTTTTTACAAAAGGAAAAGGTAATAAAGAGAATAGCAATAGGATAGGATGGAATGAAAGATGGAAATCAAGCTAGCAGTACGGATAGGGCTGCAAGAACAGTCACCACCATGGATCCTTCTGCGAGGCAGTGGTGAAGGAGGGCAAGGGGATCTCACTTCCTCCGTGGTGGGCAGTCATGCACATGGCTTGCTCCAACAGTGGTGCGGTGTGGTGCGGTGTGGTGCAGTCAGACAGTCATCATCCCCCGAAACTTGCCTATGCAGGACATTCTTAAATACGCCTTCAAGGGCTGTGATTTCCATGGCAACGGCAGGTCTCTGTGCCCCCCAGTGACTTGTGCATGTCTGGGGCAGGGGCATGTCCTGGTAGAACATTTTCACAAGTGGGTGTTTCTGAGACACTGTGATCTTATGACGGTCCTTACAAGCAATCTTTGAGACAAGTTCA
>NW_010294976.1:0-10329 GCF_000700745.2 Antrostomus carolinensis
TTGTGACCGGCCACCAAGTGGATTTAACTCCGTTCACCAGAATTCTGGGCTTGGTCATCCAGCCAGTTTTTTACCCAGCGAAGAGGACACCTGTCTTAGCTGCCAGCTTCTCTGGGAGAACACTGTGGGAGACAGTGTCAAAGGCCTTGCTAAAGTCCAGGTAGACAACATCCATAGCCTTACCCTCACCCATAAGGTGGGTCACTTGATCATAGAAGGATGAACCCATGAACCCATGCTGGCTGGGCCTGCTCTCCTGGTTGTCCTGCATATGCCGCGTGAGTGCTTTGAAGGTGAAAACCACTCCATGACCTTCCGATACCAAGGTCAAGCTGACAGGTCTGTAGTTCCCTGGATCCTCCTTCCAGCCCTTCTTGTAGATGGGTGTCAAATTGGCAAGCCTCCAGTCTTCTGGGACCTCCTCTGTTAGCCACGGCTGTTGATAAATGATGGAAAGTGGCTTGGCAAGTTCTTCCACCAGCTCCATCAGTACAAGATTGCCCTTTTCCAGTATCATTTCTTCTTTGTTATTTGCCAAGCTCTACAATTTCCTGATAACTGCAGGCTTTGTTAATTATATTTTAATGTTATCTTCCAGGTCATTGATAAAAACTCATTCAAATATATTGCAAATGCATTACCTACGGGATCATACTAAAAGCACACCTGCTTGATGATGATTTCTCTGACATCTGTCACTTAGTTAATGGATAATATATGTACTGTTCACAGTGTTAACTTTGTAGCATCCTATATTTTTAATCAAAATGTCCTGAGATGTATAGTCAAAGGTTTGATTGAGCCTTGGTTATATATGTTAATTTTATTGCCTTTTTAAACTGAACTTGTAATCCCACAAAAAAAAAAAAAAAAAAAAAAAAAATTAGCTTGACAGAATCTATTTTCCAGAAGAGTAGTTTGAGTGTCACTAATAATATTTTATTATTTATTGATGTAATCTTTCATCATCTGTTCCACTATTTTGTTTAGGGTCAAGATCAGGATGACAGAATGTCTTTAGGCAGATCATCTTGTTTGTCTCTTTTGAATACTGGTGCAACATTAAATTTCTTCCAGTTTCTGAAATTATTTCAGTCCTTCTAGTGTTATTGAAAATAGTAGTAACAGTTTAAAGGCCCTTTAGGTCAGCTCTTAGGATTTATATTTTTTATAGTGCTTAAGTCATAGCTTATGAATATATGAATGCTTTTGAAAATTTTACTCACAAGACTTGTAATGTTGAGGCATAAAATATGAGTAGTGTAGGTGGCACTAGTATAGAAAAGTAGGGTGTTCTTTTTTGGTTTTCTCTAAATATTTCTGATATTTTTGTTTCATTCTCCTTCCCTAATAGGACAAACTTGCAATCTGTGACATCTTTAAAAAGGAGGATATCTACAGTTAAGGCACTTCCTTGGATGGTACAAAAGAAGAGACTTGTAACTAAGTCTCATAAGTTCCTGATTCCAGCATTATTGGTGTTCTCAGCTACTGGTCTCTTAGTGTACATGCTTGCATAAATATTTTTGAAAACATTACTGAACATTAACTGAAATATGACATCCTTTACCGGATCTCCCCTGGCCAAATGATGTCTTGGCTACATATATACCAGTTTTATAAATATTTGATTATTTATGCACAGTAAGATGTTGGTGCAGAAGATCCTGAGGAATACACATTGTGAAACCAGGAAGAAAGACGGTGGCGAGGGCAGTCTGGCTATGGTTTCACACTACAATTGGAGCAAAATTGGTCAAACCTTGACTAAAATGATGAGGTCCCACTTTTGTTGTTGTCACCTACTCTTGCTCTCTCTTGCTGGATTTCATCTGCTGTTTCCATGAGCTGTTTCTGCTTTTCACCTGGTCTCACTGGGAGTCAATTCAACTAAATTAAAAGGTATAACATTGACCAGAACAAGAGTCCAAGGTGATGAGCAAAAGTGGGGAAGGGTCTCAGAAGAAGGCAGGATAAAAGGCAAATACATGGCAAAGCAGAACAAATGATAACTCTTTTATTTTTGAATAAGTTGCTATATGCAGTTTAGCCATTAAAAAAACCCAACCAACCAACCAAATGAAAAAAAAGAAAACCAAACCAAAACAACAAAACAAACATAACAGCATGTTTTAAGACAGAATGATTGGGGGAAAACAGAGCGATAATATACTAGTAGGTTTTGAATACATATTTTACTTTTCTAATAGCATCTGTACTATTATTTACTAACTACAGATCAGACTTAAAGATGAACTCCAGGTTGTGTAGTAAATATATGTTTTTAACTTGTTTCTTTTTTCAGTCATTAGCTATAAGTAGAATGATCAATATTCTTATTATTGTCAGTTACAATAAAGAAACAAGAAATAATGTTTAATTTAGCAAGAATTCTAAAATGCAGTAACTATACACATCTCAGAGCATCAATGTAAAAGGCAGGAGCTACAAAAATAGACAGCAAATGTTGTATTGGCTGACTGAAATGCCTAGAGCAAAAGGAATAAATCAAATGCTTCAAAATGAGAATTTCATTGTCCTTTACAACTCATCAACACAATTATAGCATGGATAAATCACAAAGCTAGATATGCTGGTAATAAAGAAGTGTGCTGTTGAACAAAGAATAGGACTCAATTAGAAAAATGTTTCAGAAAAGCCACAAATAATGTATTTTCTAAAAAGACTTAAAAGCAGCAATGTGTAGAACACTGTATGCATATTGCAGTGTCAAAATAAACACAACCACATAAATGCAAGACTAATTTGGAGAAGCAGTTTCTAGACTGTAATCCTGATGGCGAAACCTGTGATTATGGGTGCAATCCTGCAATCCCCAGCAATTGTACTAGGTTTATTCAAGCCAGTAATCGAGTCAGGCATTCTGGCATTCTGACTGTTGCTAAATTCTTCTGGCTCATCACACACGAAATGGCTGAGCTCTATGTGTTCTACTTTCTTCACATGTTCATTGCTACTGCTCACTCACTCCTGGCCTTGGTAATGGTCACCAACTTATTTCTAAAAAACCCACATATATTTTTATGTTATGATTGTAATCTTTTTGGCATCTCTAACTGTTTTCCTTCTACTTTGATTCTTTCTCAAGGTTTCCTCTTACCCTAAGCAACCTCTTATGACTTTTATAATTCCACCTTTATGGTCTCTGTTCTTTCACCATGACCACTTACAATAGCCATAAAGTTTCATTCCATTGTTACCTTTCTCTTCATTGTTTTGTGTTTTTCCTCTCCTCTCCTTCTTCCCCACTAGAAAAAATAATCTATAAAAACACACTTTTGATGAGATAGTGCCAACAAGAACAGCGTGCATAAATTGATATTTTTGCATATGCCAGGATTTGGTTGGCCACTTATTTGTTCCCTAAGGATTCATCTGTAACATTTTCCTTTTAGTAATTCTCAATCACCCCCAAAATCCCATAAATTTAAAAATTTTAAACTCAAAATGACTGCTTATGGCATCATGTTCAGGTCTTTACATTTGTAGACATTTAGAAACAATATCACGTCACAGCAAAAATTTCAAACAAAAGTCAACAAGAGGGACTGATGATGTAAACTGTGTTGTAGGTTACTGCTGTGAGAGAAAATTAAGCAGGTGAAAACAGTTGAAAATGTGACTTGCTACAGAAAAAGAAAAGAAACACTCTTGTCCATCTGCCTCTACATGTAATGATTGGCCCTATAAAGATTCTAGATGCATGAGAAAAGCTTCAAGGATTTGCTCAAATCAGCAAGGTAGAGCCCATGTCATCTACTCTTAATCCTCTGAAAATGAGAGGTCTGCTTGTCCAGACTTGTGTGAAGGTCTGCCTTTCTGTCTTATAAATACCTCCAAAGCATGATTCATCAAACCAAAATGAAAACATGTGAAACAAATAAATTGAAACAAATTCTGGGAATGCCTTCTCCTCCCCATTGACTAGGTTATTTATCTTGTTAGTCTAGACAATTAATTTGAATAAGATACTGAAATATTAAAATATTAGTTGAGAGTACCATTGTTCTCATTGTTGCTAATGGCTCACTATAGAGTAACGAAGTTTCAGGCACTTTTGTTTGCAAAAACTGCTCTGTTCCATGTCTTCTTGTCATACTAGTCATTCCATACTCACAAGATAATCTTACTGATGATATAAATATAAAGACATGTAAAACTATTTTGTTAGAGGTTAGGGAATTAAAATAATAATCTGTAGGGCTTCTCTACCCAACTGGTGAAAGTGTTTTCAACATGGACTAAGAAAGAAATAGAAAGTAAAATTTATCTTTGGATAAAGATTTAGAAAATAATTGTTAGTCAAGTCCGCCTTCTTGGACAGCAGTGGCAAAACTGCCAGTGATGAGTGAGCATAAGGGTTTTTTAAAATGATGGAAAGAGATATCAAAAAGTTATTAACTATTTTGAGCTTGCTGATTCAATTTCTTGAGAGCTTGAGGGGAAAGAAAAAAGAATATTCTTTTTCTGATATTTGTGTAGCAATTCCTCAAGGGAGAGCAGTTGCATCAAAATATCAAGAAAGTTAAATTAAAAAAAAAAAAGGCACACACAAACCAACCAACTGCCTTTCTCTTTAATCCTCTTTCAGTGAATCCACAGTTGTAAATTTGGGAAGGGTTCAATTAAAGTAAATTGGAAAATTAGAAATTAATTTAATGAGCTTTAAAATTAAGGCAACATGGTAGAGAAAACCAACAACCAATGTTCTAACTTACAGAAGAAGAAGAGGAAGCTTTAAAACAGTTCCAAAATGAAATAATCTTTAAAACTGGAAATAGCCTCAACCTGCAAAATTCAATTCCCTGTTTGCATCCCAAAATTTGACAGATGTTTGTGGGAATAATTTTTACTGTGGTCTTATTTTCAATTATTTCTTTAAAGCTCATGAAAGGGCATAGAGTACCTTTCTTGAGAAAGTTGTGATTTTTGTGACAAAACTAACGTGTTTTTCTTTATATCAATACTAATTAAGTGACCCAGCATGTAGTTTAAAACATTTTCTGATCATTTTTCTTCCTCTCTGTGACTATACAGCTGTTTCACAGCACAGGTGGGTTGCTACAATTTACTGAAATCAGATAGAAATGAATGATTTTATTAAAAAAGGAAAACCAATACACAAACATATACCAGACAAAAACCCTGGAGGCATGTTATGTAAGGTAATATATCTGTGTAATGTAATCTCCAAGTGAGGGGTTAAAGTCAGTTTGTTCAAGGACAGGTAAATTACTTTAAGAAGTTGAAGACTCTAGAAGAGTTTTCTTCACATTTTTCATTCCCTGCTGGATAAATTTTAAAGTTCACTCACTCTTCTTCTTGATGTTAACTGCAAATAAATGTGAGTGGCACCAAAAAATAACCAGCCAGAAAGACATTTTTGAATATGAGCCATTAGTTTTTCACCTGTCATATTGCTGGTTGGTGGGTGACAAAGTGTGGAGTTAGTTGTAATGAAGTCCCATGACTTTGCTTCAGAGGATTAGGGAATCTTTTTTGCAAGGCATTTTTACTGTAGATATCCTAAATTTTACTAGTTGTTTCTTATGTTAGACTTAGAATTATCAGTAACTTTAGGTATTTTCATAAGTTCAGGTAAACAAGGATTTAGGAGTTCATTGTTATATTCAGGCAACAGACATCCTTTCAAATAAGGGATTATTTTACATCACTGCATTTCAAATAACCAAGATTCAACTGCATTTTATAATTCTACAGTAACTCAAAATAGAGGAAGATGCCCTGCTATAGAAGAATAAAGTTATGCTGGTTGTTAGAATATTTGATTTAGATGGTGCTCAAGAGAGGACGTGCTTGGTAGAAAATATGGTTGAAAATAAAGCCATTGAATCACTGAATTTTAGCTTCTTACGTGCCAAGTGGGAGAAATATTTTTGCAGTTTTTTTCATTTTTTTCTCATCTTGCCTGTTCATACCTAAGTCTGTTTGGGTGCCATTCTTACTGTCTGACTTTAATTAAGGCTATACTGTCAAATCATTGACGAACAGTTCTAGAGCAAGAACTGAGAAGGGGACTTCTAGGCCTAAGTGAGCACAATTTGTCTTGATTAGCATGGGCAAAGTAGGCTACAGGCTTAAGAAGGTGAAACATAACAGCCAGATCTAGCAAAAAGGGACCTTCAGCCCACTCAGCTGTCTGGTAAAGACAGGTATGTTGTTTTGTTTCTCCAGAGTCCCTCTACTAATGCAAATGTAATGCATTAATAAGATGTGCAAGTCCTCTTTTGCTACTTTCTTGAATATTTCTGGAGCTTGAAATCAGTTTGAAAATAAAAAAAAATCTAATGTAGACAAAAAAAATTCAACTAATTCTAATGGAAGAAACGTGCATGCAAAATAAGGTTTTCTACATGGTACAACATACATACTTGTACATACCTCATGCACATTTTACTTGAGTTTTAATTTGGAGAGACTTTCAAATGGAGAAAGATTAAGAGGAGAAAATGGCAAAAGCTTTCTTTCCCTTCAGCTCTTAAATACAACTTAGCGCAGAATATCCATCACTGTTCAGAACGGTGCATAAACCAGCTCCTTGGCTCTTTTTACTCTATGTACTATAACTCATCTTTGCCAGGAATTGTCATCCCTGTAAAAACTTAAAGCTTAAAGTTTTCCCTTGGCTTCATTCTCACAAACGGTTGCTGGGGAAAATGATTTACTGCGTTGGCAGAGGCAGCACCAGAGGAAGAGATCTCTGTCATGGCAGGGTGGTGACGAGCGCGACATGCTGATTTCGCAGGGCACGCTGCCAGCTCTAAGGACCCGAGCCCGGTTTACTGCTAGAGTGTATGCAACACTACAAATGTTTGGGAGTCTCAGGATAGTAACGCTATTGTGGGAGCCTTTGATGTGCATAGAATGCGTTGTTATAGATGCTGACCTGGTGTTTGAACACTGTAGAAGTGTAAAGGTGTCTGAGGTATTACTGCTGAGCTCATTTACTAGCCATGACATTTAGCTTCATCAGTTTTACACTATTACCATGATCCCTGACGGTGCAGCTGGCCCTGAGTGTCCCTGACCCCTTCCCTGGGGTGTCCCCCCACCCCGCCCGTGTCCCATTTCAGCCAGCCAGGGCCATCAGCCTCTGCCCCAGTGACGTTGCAGCAGGGCCTGTCTCCAGCTCTCCACAGCCCTGCCCTGCCTGGCCATGGGCCCTGCCAAGCTGGGCCCACCCCTGAGCCCACATCCTGGCGTGGCCTCTGCCCATCCCCAGGGAGGTGCCTGACGTCCCAGGCTGGGGCTGCCCTGGTGCCTCTGGCTGCCCTGCTCCTGACTGGGGCAGTGGGACAGGCCCAGGCTGCCAGGCCCTGCCCTGATTGACCTTACAGGCAGCTCCTGCCACTTCTGGCCCACAGGAGATGCCAGCCTGGTGCCTTGGTAGTAATTCAATAAGTACAGTCAGACAAACATGACCAAGGAAACCCAAATATAAATATTTCAGTGATGCCCATGGTGATGTGTGGACATCTTCATGTGCATCTTCATTTTCCAGTTTTTGTTTGAGTTTGGCCATCTCAACTAGCAATCTTATTCAAGGACTCCTTCAATATTAAAGAGAACTGTCCTGTCACAAAACAAAAATTTGTTGTAAAAGGATTTTGTGAAGTGACTTTATTTAGACCAGAAGTCATTAGAGAATTTTAGGTATGACTCAATTTATTTGTTCCAAAACATTAAATATACACTTAAGTTCCAAGAAATAGAATTTAAAGGAAGTTAAGAGCTTTTCAGAACTTGGACTAAGCTAAAGCTTCACATTGTCTTTCCAATGGAACAGTTCTCTGAAGCACTAAAAATATGGAAGAGGGGAACTATAAGCAATAAGGGTTTTAGCTTAATTGAGAAGAACTTCAGCTAGAGGAACATATTTAGTGTATTGTCCTCTTTAGGGTGATGCTCAGTTTCCAGCCTGGCACAGACACCAGCTTTGTTCCTTTACTCCTCTTGTACTTTATTTTTAGATGAAGTTTTCCTACAGTGTGATTAAAGTGGTATTCTTGTGTCTGGGGATTTCTGCATCCTAAGGACAATTTCCCTCTGATGGGTTGCTGGTATGTCACAGTCTTTGCATCTAGAGTATCTGTGAAAATGACTATTTCGATCTATTTCAAAAGACTGAAGTTGAGAAAATTACCTTTAAAAATCCCTTCAATAAGAAACTTAAATCATTATGCAGACATCAATATAGGAGCTTCTTCAGCAAGTAGAGGTTGCCTTTTCCAAGTAATGTATTTTTTAATTTGTTGTTTTTCATAGATTATCTTCTCCCTCATTTTTATTTTCTATTTTCCTGATCTTGATTTATTGTTTGGACAAAAAAAAGAACACTTCAGAAGATTTTTGATGTCTGACAATGTCTCTTCACAATTACGAAAACAAAAATGAACCATCTGGGTTATTTGTGTGAGAGCATAATCACGACTAACAGTAACAAGTTTGGGGTGAGATCTATGTCCTTTATACTTGAGATCATTGCCCATGAATTTTGGACTTTGCCCACATTATAGGAGCTAAAATTGTATGTCTATTGTTTATCATTATACATACAAAATGCCTATTTACATCATTGCAATGACTGGCTACTACAAGATCATTGAAGTATTGCTCTTTACAAGCCTGAGGAAGGTAGAAAACTTGCCTTAGTGTAAAGTTCAACACTTACTCATTTTTAGTTATTTTAACAAATTCTTTATACACAGGCAACACCATAAACTCAAACCAAGAACAAAGTTTATTAAAAAAAAAAAAAAAAAAAAGAAAAAAAAAAAGAGAAAGAGAAGAGAATCTCAGAAGGCAGGAGCATGCTGACCTTTGAATACCAGCCTTTTCCTAACAAGAAATGGTATCAGTATATGGCTCCAAGTGAGGAAGCAGCAAGAATTACCACAAATTCTCTTCAGGGATGTGATTCTGCATTGGAACCTGATCAGAGTATGGGTGGAGGAGCTGCTCCCATTGTCAAGGATGAATTCTCAGGTTCCCAGGTTAGGAATCAGCAGAAATGGAGCAAGCCATACTGGTAATGAGTATTAGCAGTTCATTTTACTATGTGAACCTGAACTGCCTCCAGTACAGCTTAGGAATGCTGAGCACTCATGATTCATTAAAAAAAAGAAGAAACTTCTTCATGAAAAAAAAAAAAGAATCTCAATAACAAGCAGTTGGATCCATCATGGAAACAAGGACACATATTCTTCTTTTTTTTTTTTTTTTTTGTCATCAATCAAAACCCGTGAATTCAGTGGGTTTGCATTTAATTTTTCTCCACCAAAAGGGAATTATGATTTGACTTCTAAATTATCTTCCTCATTTCTAGTTGAATTTCCATGTCTACTTAAGCACTTTATATTCTTAAGTTGTCAAGAATATCACAGTAGCCATGAGAGGATAATGCAACGGCCTTTAAAAATGCTTTTGACAAGTTATTCTTGTCTGTTTCATGAAAATGGAGTCATAATTATGGATTATATTTACTGCAAGCTGCACAAACTAAATGCACTTTGAAGGTGATTTTGACCCTAATGTCCCATATATTGTGTAGTTCTGTAGCAGATATGTTCAGTTGATTGTATTTCCAAAGAATTTTAGTTCTTGTAAAATTTTCACTAGTGTCATCTTACACTGAGGTTTTGTTCTGTGTAAAAGGTTGCAAAACCTAAAATGTAGGGGCCTGTCAAGGCAATTAAAACAATCTAAGAACCTTGATACATTGCATAGCTGATTGATAGGAGGAAATCAGGCACTTCAAAGAACCAGAAAGCCTCCACCCAGAATGAAGACTTGTTTAGGCTTAGCCACTAAGAAATATCAAGCATAAACCTGTATCTCTCTGCTCTCCACTCAGGGTTCATAACACGGAGGCTTTTTTGTCATTAACAAGCAGTTGATGTGGGCTTATATTTTCTAAAACACTTTTTAGGAAAGAGAAACAGAAGGTTTGTCCTAAAAGACAAGGAGCCACACACCTTTGACACTGAATGCTGTTGTTACCCCATGGTGGACATCTGGATTCAGTTCCCTTGACAGACGAATTCCCTTCACTTTATTCCCAGGTAATATCCCTATAGTCAAGCTGTAAGGTAGTTCAGACAGGGAAGCAATTCACTACTCTCAGTGAAGCATACTTGTGGTGGAATCAATAACTATGGTCCTGGGCCAGTGTGAATAAAGAAATTAAACACATTGGAATATGACTCTGCTTCTCCCAGTTTGCTGCTTAAGAGTATTCAGCTGGTACATGAGAAATCCCACAACATCCTTGTAACAAAACTTAGAAGG
>NW_010294977.1:0-19351 GCF_000700745.2 Antrostomus carolinensis
GGAGGTGCGGGTTCGCTTGGGACGGTCCAGATCAAGCCCCTTAGGCAGAATAATCTCTCTGATTGAACCTTTGGCATCTGACAAAGAAAGACGTAGTCAGCTTTACACCCAGGCAACACACTTATCTTTTTATTTTTATTTTTAATTTTCCAAAGGAAAGAGCCAGCGCCTTCAAGACCGAGCCCGAGTCAGGATGGGGCAGGGTCCCTGAGGTTGCACAGAATCACAGAATGGTGGGGGTTGGAAGGGACCTCAGGAGATCATCTAGTCCAAACCCCCTGCCAAAGCAGGTTCACCCAGGACAAGTTGCACAGGACTGCATCCAGGCAGGTTCTGAACATCTCCAGAGAAGGAGACTCCACAACCTCTCTGGGCAGCCTGTTCCAGTGCTCTGGCACCCTCACAGTAAAGAAGTTTTTCATCATGTTTAAGAGGAATCTCCCGTGTTCCAGCTTGTGCCCGTTGCCCCTTGTCCTATCGCTGACCACCACTGAAAGGAGTCTGGCCCCATCCTCTTGACATCCGCCCTTCTGGGGTGCAGCGCCCTTTGCAGCGCTGCACCTGGTCACTGCACCCGAGAAGGAAAAATAAAACCAAAACAAACCAACAGAGAAGGAAAGAGGGGGCGATGGGAGCCCAGGGCTCTAAAAATTATCCCTTCAGACCGTTTAAAAATGGACTCGAATGTGTTGCACTGGCAGTACGACACTGCGGCATCACCCACGGTCCCTCGGGGAGGCTGGGGCGAGATCCTCCAGGCCGGGCTTTGTGCCTGGAGTGCAGGGCTACTCTTTGTTCCGCCTGAGCTCCGGCTTAGGGCTTGCTGGAAACTGCCACACACACCCCAAATATCAAACCTTCTTATTAATGTTATTATTATTATTTTTTAGAATGAGTTTCCAGTACTAAAAAAGCAGGCAGGAGCTTTCAGGGCAGAGGCACCGCTGTCCCCGAGCTGGCTGACTGCCCACCCCGAATCTGGGGACACTTCCAGCCCACCCAGCAGCCCGGGAAAGCATTGCCACCGCCGCTGCTTTGGGTTTTGGCAAAGAAGAGAAGAAGGAGGGGAAAAAATAAAACCAAACAAGGCACCAAAGAGCCAGGAGAAACCTCAGTTTTTCTGGTAGCCCCGACTGAAGGAAAGCGGGACAAATCTTATTAACACGACTGTCAAGCTCGAGCCAGATTCGCGTTACATTAAAGCCTTCCCAACTTCGCTTTCCGTAATTTTACCTTCTCGGTATGTTTTAAATCGGAGACAACCACATCATTTTAATCTGACCCCTCTCTGGGTCAATCGGTCGCTCAAGGATTAATTATTGTTTACAAGGCCTGCTTCGCACTCATTTAGTTCCGATTCTCTTCTCTCTCTCTTTCTCCAAAACGCACCTTTTATAAATAAAACCGAAATTTCTTCAGGTGATTTTTTTTTGTTTGGTTAGGTTTTTTTGAGAGGGTAAGAATCGAGTGATTTAAACAGTTTAGCCTGGAAAGGAGACAAGGGTTGAGGAAAACAAAACGTATAACTAGTAAAAAATATAATTTAAAAACCCTTCGTCATTTTCCGTTGATTTTAAGGCTGATGGTTATTTAAAAACATCCCTTTCTGCTGGGATGCAGGGTGCGGGGGACAACGGCAGCTCCTGCCCTCCGGAGAGGCCCTTCCTGCCCGCTCCCACAGCCGGGCGGGAACCGCAGCCCCGCGCCATTGTACGCGGCAGCGGGCGGGATACGCGGACGCGGAAGGAGCGCGCCCGGCCGGTGGGGCAGAACCGCGGCCCCTCCGAGGGAGAGCTGATCTCGACGGGCTCTCCGCGGACACGGGAACCCCTGGAAAGCTGCAAAGCAGAGGGGAAAAAAACAAACCCAAACCAAAAGCGATCCAAAGGAGCGGGAGGAAGCACCGCGGGTTAACTTGCCCCGAGCCGCTGCCGGAGATCCGCCGCGATAGAGGCGGGTGGGACCCGCCCGGACGTGGGGTCTCTCCCCCGGAGCAGCAGGAAGGTCTTTTTCACCCAGGGATGGACCAAAGGCAAAGCAACAAAATAAACGAATTTCCCGGGCGTGAGCGGAGCTCACCTCCCCACCCCCCCTCGCGAAATACCTCCAACTCCTACCTCTGACTAGGATCCTCCTGCAATAGTCCGGATCAGCCGAACTAGATTTACTTTTATTACAATCTTCCGTAGCTGCAGAAGCAGAAAAAGTCCCTTGCTGATCCTTCAAAAAAGAAGTAGAAATATTTCCTTCAGACCCTTTGCTTTCCTTGCCCTCTTTATGTCCGTTCTTCGAGACCCGGTTCGCTTCAGTCTCTGAACTGCATCTAACGTCCATTTTGTCTTGTTTCCCAAACATGTAGTGCAATAAAAACAAAACAAACAAAAAAAATAATACAGAAGAGTAGAAGAAGAAGAAGAAGGCGAAGTCTATGCTGGATATTGCACGGCTTAGGGTCAGATCGGTGGGGATCTGTAAAGCACCTTGAGTAAGGAAGATCGGGTTTTATCCCACTGGAAAAGCAGCGGCTTCCTCAGTCCCAGCGTCCTAATGTGACTGTCCAGCTTCCCAGAGCGCCCAGTGATCAGGTACTCAACAGTACAACTCTAAAATGATTTAATGTCTGCCTTATTACAGAGACATGCAGTTGTTAGACACACAGAGGGACGCGCACTCGCTGTTTCAATTGATTACGGGTAATTTTGCAGCCTCCACATTTAGGTTACCTCATGAATACACTAAATTGTTTGGATAATATATCAGATCGTAATGGATGGTTTGTGTGCTTGTCCCCAATCAAGTAGAGTTTAGCCAGTGAATAAACTGAAATGATTGGTCTTGCTTTCAGGAAACACACAATCAAAAGACTGAGACTTCCAGAAAAAAAAAAAAAAAAAAAAAAAAAAAAAGGAAAAAAAAAAAAAGAGGAAAAAAAAGGAGAGGGAAAAAAACCCCCCAACTTTTGACAAGATTCACCCTGAATTGTTAGCACCATTAGCAGCCATTATTAACTTTCTTCAGTACGCCTTTGACCTCCCGATTATACAGTGGCTTTCTCCAAAGCACGCCAAATAAATCTGAATAAAGCTGCTAGGAAGGGCTGGAAAAATGCAGTTGTAGGAGGGTGAAAAAAAAAAAAAAGCCCCCTGAATTCTAAACAAACAAACAGATCCCCAGCACGCACACCCACAAAAAGTTGTTCCTCCAAGCAAATCTCTCCAAGGAAGCAGGTTTTCTTGGCCAGCAGAAATCCTCCTTAACACATCTCCCCACAGACAGCCATCTTAAACTCCTACCTCTCCCTATTTCAGTCCCGATACTTGCTTTTTGTGCTTCTCCCTCTGTGTGTGTGTGGATGTGTGCGTGCATGTGTGTGTGCTAATTCTGCACCTTCGCAAACACTGAACCTATTCGCAGAGCCTGCTCATTGAAAAAAAAAAAGGGGGGGGGGGGGGGAAAGCCAGCTTTGGGGGAGGGGGATGCAGTGGATCCAGGAGGGAGGAGAAAGAAAGAGGGGGAGAAAGACGGAGAGAGGGAGGGAGGGAGGGAGGGAGGGAGAGAGAGATAGCCCGTGAAAAATCTCAACTGCGTGATCCACTAAAGGAGAAAAAAAGTTTTACTCTAGCTATTTCATTGTCTCTGCTACAATATCTTTGAGAACCGCAACAGCCAGTAATCCAATAAGACCATTGATTAGGCTACAATGATTCAATTCAAGCAAATGGCCTTGTGCAAAGAGCATGCTCCAGTCCTTCTTGTCACTTTGCAGGGCAGAAGCCCTCTTCATGCTGCTCTCCTTATTCATTCCTTTATGGGAAATGTAGAGCAAAAGGAGTGAAAGATGGCAATTATCTAATTGGACTATTAACAAACAATTCTCCGAGTGTGGCTGTCTGGCAGTGGTTCTTGGGTGAGGTGAAAGGCCACATGTTGCACTGGCCCCATTCACAAAGAGTTTAGGGGCCTGAGAGAGAGAGAAAGAATTTTCCCTGAGAATTTTTCACACAGACGCCCGAGTATCCGTCAGCCGTGCTCCTGGCAGCCTCGTCCTTCGCCGGCCTGGGCCGCTGCCTGGGAATTTTACCCACCTGAAGCCCAGGCTGTGCTTTGCTGCGGATGGTATCAGCGGGTGAATGCAGAACGTGCTGCCCTTCACAAGGCTGCTCAGCCCCACCGGTCTCATCCTGCTCCCACTGCAGGAATAACAGCCCTCGCCCCGTGGGACCTGGGCTTTGTCCAAGGTGGTGGAATGGAGTGAAGGGTCCAGTGCTGGGGTCTAATGGTCAGAAATGGGAAATTCATGTGAGACAGAAAAAGAAGGGGGGGAAAAATGAAGAAAAAGGAAGGGAAAGGAAGGGAAAGGAAGGGAAAGGAAGGGAAAGGAAGGGAAAGGAAGGGAAAGGAAGGGAAAGGAAGGGAAAGGAAGGGAAAGGAAAAAAGAAAAGAAAAGAAAAGAAAAGAAAAGAAAAGAAAAGAAAAGAAAAGAAAAGAAAAGAAAAGAAAAGAAAAGAAAAGAAAAGAAAAGAAAAGAAAAGAAAAGAAAAGAAAAGAAAAGAAAAGAAAAGAAAAGAAAAGAAAAGAAAAGAAAAGAAAAGAAAAGAAAAGAAAAGAAAAGAAAAGAAAAGAAAAGAAAAGAAAAGAAAAGAAAAGAAAAGAAAAGAAAAGAAAAGAAAAGAAAAGAAAAGAAAAGAAAAGAAAAAGAGAAAGGAAAAAGAGGAAGAAAAAAGAAAAAGATAAAGGAAAAAGAGAAAGGAAAAAGAGAAGGAGAAGGAGAAGGAGAAGGAGAAAGAGAAAGAGAAAGAGAAAGAGAAAGAGAAAGAGAAAGAGAAAGAGAAAGAAGAAGAAGAAGAAGAAGAAGAAGAAGCAGAAGAAGAAAAAGAAGAAGAAAGAAGAAAGAAAAAGAAAAAGAAAGAAAAAGAAAAAGAAAAAGAAAAAGAAAAAGAAAAAGAAAAAGAAAAAGAAAAAGAAAAAGAAAAAGAAAAAGAAAAAGAAAAAGAAAAAGAAAAAGAAAAAGAAAAAGAAAAAGAAAAAGAAAAAGAAAAAGAAAAAGAAAAAGAAAAAGAAAAAGAAAAAGAAAAAGAAAAAGAAAAAGAAAAAGAAAAAGAAAAAGAAAAAGAAAAAGAAAAAGAAAAAGAAAAAGAAAAAGAAAAAGAAAAAGAAAAAAGGAGACAGAAGTTCATGGATGCATTTAAATGAGTTGCCTTTAGTGGAAATCTTAAATCTTGTTCATTTTTCCACAAATCACAGAATAATTTATTTTTATTACCATTGTCTGAAAAGCCAGATTGAGATTGAGGAGGTGCCCCTAAGATTTTCACTAAGTCCTATTGTTTCAACTACATTTATACATACAATCAGGTGTAGAATGCCCTTATTATGGACCAGGTTTTATTTTTCCTTGCAGCCAATGGATCTCAGCAATCTCTGGTGGTCTGTTGTTTTTAGTCACTACTTGTATGGCAGTCATACCCAGGGGCCCCAAAGAAACCTCAGCCCCATTGTGCGGGGCTTCACGCAAATACGTAGAGAGGATGGAATGAGTTCATTTCCTCCACGAGTTCGCAATGCTGTGCAAAGGCCTGTTGTGTGAAGGGATGCTGGTGAAACACTGCATTTAAGAGAGATTTGGTCCTTTCAGGGGAGGTGCAACAAGTGGATGATGATTAGTGAGAAAATTCTTCGTGTAGCTGAAGTATGGGTTTGTGTTTAGCAGCCAAGCTTTGTCGTGTGATATACATAAACGTATACATGTGTATGTACTCATAGGGAAGGTAGTCCTGGCTGGACTGGTTTATTTAATGGTAAATAAAATAAAATTCTATTTTCAAACATTTTTTACACAACAGCTATTTTTTAGATGGAATAGGCATAATGATTCCTATAGAAGGTCTACTGTGAAATACAGAGAGCAATTATATTTGCATAGGTGTGTGGGAGTATGTATGACATTTCCCTCCATGTTTTTCATTATGCTAATGTCTTGGCATAATAATAAACATGGAGCTATCAAACTCAATTACACAATTACACTGTTTGAAGCAGAATATCTGGAGATTAAATATTGTATTTGTGTGATAATCTGGCTTTCCCCTCCCCCCCCCCAACAAGGACTGGATCCAAAACTCAGTAAAGGCCAGGGGAATTTTGGGCTACGTGTGTAATATCTTAACAAATGCATTGTAAATCCCTTTTTGTCCATAGAAGTCAGTGCTATAAAAAGGTTTTCCCCTATTAAATCAGTTAAATTTGCTTTCACACGTTATGAACACAGTACTGTTGAAGATCTGGAAATTCAAATAATGAGTCTAATCCTGCAACAAACTTGTAGTGAGCAGATAAGTCTATCCACACACAGCTCAGTTACTTTAATTGAGGTCTGCTCATCTGCAACAAACAGCAAAGTCCAGAACAGCATGGGGAAATTCGAATTTTCACCATTTATAAGTCAACATTTTCATTAGTCTAGCAGTCATTAAACTTCCTTTCATCTATTCTCATTTTTTCCTCCAATAGACTTAAAATAAAGCATTCCTGAATATTATGTTCTTTCAGGACATAGTATGTCTCCTTCTTACTGTCACAACTCCAGGGTTCTCCATAGCTTCGGCATGCTTACACCCATGTGTGCATGGATAAGCACATAAGGGATTACCTCTTTTCCCTTCAAATAGTGCTTAAAAATTACTTAGCACATCACACAGGTACTCCCTGGCTGTGCTTTGATATGTAGATTATCTTGTTGCACTTCAAATAAAGTTTTATGAGTTTGTATTAGCATGCAGAAGACCAAAAATTGACTCCCACTATTTATATTAATTTTATCTCTATTTGTAGAGTAGGAAAGATACCCATTATCACTACTACTACTTCCTAAACTCTTCTTTGCCAAATAAATACTTCTGTCTTAAATTTTCTTTGAGGCTTGCATGCCAGGCTGTTTATCAGTCTGAGAGTGGTGCTAAATTTCTGTTGAGCTTCAGTGCATATGCTTGAAGTTAAAAGATTAAAGAAAACCTGTGTTTAATTTGCTTAATTTACTATATAATATGGATTCCTGTCCAAATAATATTCTTTATGAGTACAAGTTTTTGTCCTCTTGGAGAGTCAGCTCTTGCCCTCCTTGGCTATCTCTGCACTGCAGAGTCATTCTAATAGACCTTGTTTTTGGTGGGTGTTCTTAGATCCCAGCTGAAGAGGGAAACAGAGCCAGCCCAGCACCCTCAGACAGGGAGCTTAATCTAAATATCTAACAACCAACTCTGTTCTCTGCGACAGGCGTCCATCACTGCCCAACCAGGGAGGGAAATGTAAGAGGAGTAGTAAAGGCTTCCCCAGCACCTTCCCAGCCCTGAGCTGAAAAGTCATGGCTCAGAGATCTTCTGAATCAAAAGGCTTATTTCTGTGTTAAATAGCCCTAAGTAGAATTTTTCTTCCATTAATTTGCCTAATTATTTTGATTCAGATTATTTGCTTTTGAATTTACAGAAGCATTTGGCAAGTAGCTGCTAGGCACATTTTTTGGATACTTGTTTAGCACGAGGGGTATGAACTGGTACCTTGGGGCTGAACATCTTCCTGGTTATTTCCAATTAACAGAGAATATAGTAGTTACTCATAATGGTACATTACACGTGGAAATGTCTTGCTTCGAAGAGGTCCTACCACACATCCAGCATCCTTGGTCACTGTTAAAGGCAAATGAAGGAGAGACAGAGAACCTCATTGTTATGTGCACAGATTCTACATTTCTCTTGGACAGGACATTTCTGTCCAGTGTGAGTTACACTTTGTGAGTTGAAAAGATGATCTTCATGAAGACAGGAGGTTCATCAGAAGGTTCTTCTTTCATACAGGTCTTAGTGCCATGCTAATGACCAGGAACTGTGGGCATCTTCTGGAAACAAAGTGAACAGCATAATTAATAACTCTCCTGATCCTGCAGTTATTCACTGCTAGGGAGGAAACTGCCATACAATTTAAGATGAACTCTGGAAATTTCAGCATATACATACTACTGTGTATTCAGGGGACTTTTAAGAGGCATATGCTGAGCCCTTAGTTGAAGATGTTCCAGTGGGAATTGGCTCCACCTCCTGCAAGTGAGTTTAGAAAATGGTCCTCTTCTCACACAGGTGAGCACTATCCTTGAAGAACAGGCCCATGTCTTTATCTGGAAGCTTTACACTGTCTTTGAAGAAAAGGGTTGAAGTCCTTGACTCAGTTCAGTTTTCTGTGTGAAGTGGAAGATAAGGCTGTCATCTTTGTGTTAGTCTACATGGCTAGAAACAGCACTAATTCCACTTCCCCAAGGACTAATGCCTATGTACATATGTGGTGTTCAATGGCATGTGGGTCTCCAGATCACAACATAAAAGACACCACACGGTGTGTTTTATGTGAAATTAAATGTCACAAGCTCACAAGAACTCTAACAGGTACAACAGCAAGACAAAGACAGTTTCTCTCTGTCTTATAAGTGGGCAACACCATCATACACTGGTATGAAATAGGGATGTAGCTCTGTTTCCAAATAGGCAGGTGGTGTGTCCCTCATGCCAGTGTCCTATATATTTCTCTTGGAGCAAGCATTCTGCAAGACAACTGTTTAAAATCAAGGAGCATACGAAGACAATTATTTAAAATAAAGTATCAGATCAAGATAACATCTTTTATTCCTTGTAGCTGTTACACTCCCTTGCTTTTCTATACCCGTGTTTACCAGCCTGATGCAGAACACAGAACTAGCTGCTGCTTAATTTTCCTGCATACTTTGCCAGTAATTGCAGTATTGTCTCTTCCAGAGTCTAAACTGAGAGTATTGGCAGGACTCAGTAGTGCTGCTTTGGAGACCAGTAGTAATGAGCCTGGGTATCACACGTGTACCATGATTAATCACGTTGTGGTCATTATGAGCTGCCCCTTAGAGTTATCAATCTGGACAGTAGATTAATATAAAGCTTCATTGCCTGTATCATGCCCACAGCATATGCGAGCCATCTGAACAATGGTGAGACATGATTCTTTTCATGAAGGAAAGCTGTGGATTAAGAGGAAATACTGTTTGTTCTCTGGCAGCAGATGGAGAACCTCTGGTTTCAGCCTCAGCTGTGTCACTGACTCCCTCTCTAACCACCAGCACCTGAACACCCCACTCCCTCTGCCTTCATTCCACTCTCTCCTGCCAGGGGTAGTAGCTTTACCAACTTTGCCTGAACGCTTGAGTATTTACAACCTCAAAAGCTGTTAGCCCGTGGGTCCTTACTATCAGTGCTAAAGCTTTTCATTCCCATAGTCAACATAAAGAAGCTTGAAGGTTTAAACAGCTCAAGAGGAGAAGTTTTAAAAGGTGACATGTTCAGGGTAGTAGATATGATCTGTAGTCTTCAATACTTGGAGTTTGAACATTGAAGACCTATGCATTAAAAACAAACAAACAAAAAGTTAAAACAATTAAGTTCTTTCATTTTGAAAGCTTAAGTCAGATCAGATTGAACACAAAACATATCTTGAATACTCAGAATCTTAGTGTTAAGGAGTCAAGGGAAGGCTGTACAGGACAGTCTTGCTGAGCTGAGTCTGTTCCTTAGGGACTGTCTAGTAACTAGAATGATGTGAGAGATCAGAAGCTGTCCCTTCACTCTGGAGTGAGATAACCTCTGCCATCATCCCAAGGCTGGTGTAGTATGGTAGCCAGCAGTCTTGGTGAAAATATTATTGAAATTATGTATTTTGGTTTTTTTTAATTGCTGGTTTTATCTTAGTATCAAGTACTTCTCCCATGTGAAAATGGGAAATGTCAACAGAAGCAACAAGTACAAACCATGAATAAAATCAAATCTGATTTGGAAAGGTTTGTCTACCTGGATGCTTTGGTTATGGCCAACAAACAAGAGGTTCAATAGGGAATTATTAACCTATGTGTCTTGAAGGTTAACTGACACCATAAAGAGAAATGTGACCGTATTTGCATGAAGTTTTTGGACTGAATGTGTATCTTGAATACTGGCAGGATTTTTTTACCTGAAATATGGTAGAATTTCAGATGGACACCTGAAGTAATGGTTCAATATACTTCCTAACAATGTTTCAGGGAAAATAATGGAAAAGGTAGGCAAAAAGTCGGTGCCATTTGATTTGTTAAAACCTGTCTGAGTTGGTGGGTCACTTTCGGGTGACTTCACTTTATGGTGAATACTTCACCTGATGGATTTAAACACACTGGGAGGCTGAGCATCACGATGGCAGACAACTCTGAACATGGTTAAATGCAAGGTAATGCAAATCACCGGTGATTAGCCGTATAGCTCAAATAATGTGAAAAGCCCTGAGTTTCCAGGAATCTCTGAAGAAAAAGAACCTGCACCAGGACTCATCTGTGTCTGATATACCTCAATCTATAGCAGCAGCTTAAAAAAAGTAAAAAGCTTATTTGGATTTGTTAAATAGAGATAGAGCGGAATGCCAAAAAACATCAGGATAACACAGGATTATACCATAAATCCACATTAACTCTGTGTTCATTCTTTTTATCCTCTTCTCTCATGAGGTATATAGCAGAGTCCAAAAATGTTCAAGAAATGAGAATAAAAATAATTACAGATCTGCTAGGATTAATACATGAGAGATGGCAAAGTCTAGAATTTTTTTGCTGGGAAGGAGAAAATGAAAGTGGAGCCGATTGTGGAAGTCAAAATTCTCAAGCACACAGCATTGGACTTTCTTTTTGTTTTATCATATGAGAACAAACATCAGGTTAAATTAAAAAGCAGCAAATTTAGAATGAAAAGTAAGTGCCCAGACACATGTCTCATCACCTATGGGAGTTGCCGTTGCAGGAGGTTACCGAGGCAAATACTTTGGCTTGATTTTAAAGTGAATTGGACTTTGTTAGGATTACCTCATTACACAAGGTTGACAACAGCGATCAGCGTGATTGAATCTTACACCCTGGGCTGGACACTGATCACATGAAGGAGCAACGCGGGAGCAGAGGTGCATCAATTTGGGGTTTAGTTTGTTCTTCTCTGAAGTATCAGAAGTAGGATATTCTGTGCTATATCAGAAAGACTGATAGCTTTGGGTTGGAAAAAAATAGATACGTACATTTCAGATAGCAGTTAACATTAATACTTATTACTACATAGCTTGTGCCTCTGGCAAGAAAAAAAAGTAGGGGTGTGATCAGTGGAAGAGACAAGCCATTTGGCACAACCACATGGTAGGGCAGGTGGGAAAGCATTTAGAGAAACCATTTTGTCTTAGATGTTCCTTTCCTGGGAAAGCACATTTTAGCTCAAGCGTCAGCATGAGTAGGAAAGGTAAAGGCTTAAGGATTATTGGCTCCAAAATATGCTACTACCAAGCAAACGGACACCACACCACTAGTTTTGTGCAAGGTTGGGACATTGAAGGTAGAAAGGAACAAGACATACCTAACACAAGACATACCACTGTGAAACAAAGGGAACAAGACATCTTCTGCTGGTGCATTACCCAAAATGTGGAGGACAGCTCAGCAAGTGACGTTTTGTAAAGCCAAATCTGTTGAAGTCTGGAGCACTGGCAACTGCTTTGGGACTGTATTTTGTTTTTCCACAGGGCACAGGCAAGGACAAGGAGAAGAGCAAGAAGAAGAAGAAGAGATCTTTTGTACTGATGGACTTCAGCAGATTCCTTCAACAAAGGGCTCTACAAAATTTGGAAACCAAACTCTTTGAGCACCTTTATGGTAGAAGGCACATTCCACCTCCGTGCACAAAAGAAGGATTTATTATGGTTTCAAGTTCCTAGAAGGAAATAATCTACGTAAGAGAATAAGACATTCTGGAGTCTGGATCTATGCCAGCAGAATTCTAATACTGGCTTTTGCATAAAAGGAGTAGTGCTGGACTCATAGTATTGCACTGTCAGGAAGAAATATTTGGGCAGAAATGTGGCAATATTACTCTTTTTTACCATATCATTTTTTTATTAATAGATATAAATGGGTTTATACATTGTTATTGGTTTGCTTATTAATTTATATAACAGAGGGATACAAATCTCAAATAATATTGTGTTTCTAAAGACTGAGATATTCCTAGGATATTGTTTGGATTTTTTTTTTTTTTTGCTAGGATGTTTCTACCACCCAACAACACAAGAAAAATGAAGTTATATTAATAATATCTAGAGTCCCCCTATCAGTTTGTGCACCTGGTGGATTAGACGCTGTGCAAAAGGACTGAGTATGCTTTAAGATATTTACAACCTGAACAAGATTAATTGGATAAGAGAAGAAATATAGTTTATTTTCTTTTTATAGATGGAAGAAAATGTTTTCTTTTCTTTTACAGATGGAAAAAAAGAAGCACAAAGAATATTATGTTTTCCCAGTGGTGCAAGAAGAACTGAATGAGATCCTCAGGGCAGTGCTCTGACTCTAAGACCATCCACCAAGAAAAGAAAAAAAAATATTCAGGGAACAGAAGTGTTATTCAGTAGGGAAGCTGAAAAATTGCCAAGGCCCCATTGTTGAGTTCTAAGGTGTAGAAATTATGCTACCCACTTCCCGCCTTTTAGTACGGCACATACAACATCCACGTGATGTTTAGCTGTGAAGGACAAATGTTTGGCATATTTTCAAAGGGCATGTTCTTGAAACACTTACTCAGATCCTCACATACCAGGTAAGAGAAGTCCAGACATAGCAACCTTTTCCAGTTCAGGAGGATGCATAGTTCTGAGGACCAATTCTAAGCTCTTTCATGGAGGCACGGCGCTACTGATGTTATTAAAACTGCTCTTGATTTAGACACCTGCCAGATTAAGGTCAATACCAATGACTGCTCAGTTAGCAACCTACTGCCTGGTTAGTATGAAGCTGTTCCATGCAATTTTTTGTCTTAGTTTTCTCTTTTTGTCTGTTACATCTTCAGTTCCTCCCAATAAAGAGCAGAATTGGACCTTTTGGTGTCTGTCTCCTTTTATCATGGGAACTAATTCACCACAGTGTTGGCAGCGCTCCTACTACTGTCAATGGGAATTATGTACTTTGAATGAAGGAGAATGAGGCCATAACTGTTTAAGAATTATGCTATTAAGACAGCACAATGTGTTTTATTTTTATATAGACCATTACATATGAAGAGTCAAAACCGCTTTGCAGAGAAAAGGGATAATGGACTGTACTTCACAGAGATGTTACGAGTGGTGCTCTGATTCAGAAGGTAAAGGACAAATGACTATAGATGTGAAGAGAATAGCAGAAAAGCTGGACCTTCAAGGCAATAAAGCAGCCAGTAAGCTTCCTGATAGAACAGACTTGGCAAAGGGGAAATGGAATGATGAGCTACTGAAAAGAGCTCAATGTCAGCTGGGCAAAAATCTAAAGATGTCATAGAACTTCAGGCTGGAGTAACCCCCTCAGTCCTCCTCCTGCCAAACACAGGCCAGTGCTTAGCCTTGAACTAAGCACCACAGGTCAGTGTCCATTTACACGGAACATATTTTCTCCGTTATCTTATGAGTCCACCCGCTTGTGTCACCTCAAGCCATGAGATGAGCTGAGGAGATGCTCCACAATGCAGCCACCCACCCACCCACCAGAACGGTCCAGTGCAGCATCCTGTGGGCACTGGCTGTGGGGCAGAGCAGGAGGCAGGGCGAGATGGGCAGAGCAGAGCTGTGCCATCCTGTTTGCTCCTGCACTGTCTTGCCAGGTATGGAAAAGCATCACCTACTTGCCCAAATTTGTTGACGATGGCTTCCTGGCAGGTTGTTATTGAGTTTGGCTAGAAGCCTGAGTGCCATGCACGGCCAGGCGCTACGTTGTGGGAAGGCGGCTGGGTGTGAATAGCTGCTTCCTTAACAGATAGAGCGTCAGTTGTGCTGCCTGGGAAGGCACAGGCAATGGTCCTTTCAGGGAAATGAATGCCACATCTGGATTTCTTTTCATTTAATTATGTTCCTAACCTTTGTGTACCTCTCTCTCGTCCACTTCCTTTTTAACGGGATCCATCCAGTTGCCTGCAATCTGACAGGAACAAAAGGGACATGTGCTTGCCTCACAGCCATTTATTTCCATGCCTGTAGCTTGTGCAGCGGGATGTGAGCCTGCATCCAGGCAGCTCCAGTCCTGCCAGCAGCATGGCAGGCACAGCACCCTGCTCAGCCTGACATCAGAGGCCTTGGGAGCTGCAGAAAAACCCGCAGCAGTGCCGAGTTTGCTGTATCTGACCACCTGCCACGGTCACTGCAGTCACTGAAGTAGCTGAAATACAGATGAGCCCAAAAGTTGCATCTTCCTCTAGGAAGAAGTCTCTGGAGGGTCTGGAAATGCAGCGTGTGCTGTATCTCCCTGCCTGCCTTCCACCCCACTGCCTCCCAGGCCCTTTCTAGCTGCTCTGCAGGGCCGGGTGCTAACACTTGTGCTTCAGTGGGTGCTTTTCAGCTCAGTTTGAACCCTGAAAAATGCAGCAGGGCAGGTGGGCTGGGCACAGCAGGCAGCGTCAACCCTGCAAAAGGGATTTATGGAGCAAATGAAGTGTCTGAACAAAACAGTCCAACTCAAAACATTTCATAGAAAGGGCCATACAGATGATTGTCCCTCGCATTGTGCTCTGTTAACAAAGTTCAGCTTGCATATTTTAACTCATTGGGATGATTTTGCTGCTGCATCTTCATCTGGAGCTCAGTCTTCCAGGGTAGTAGGGCTTATTCTCAGAAATGCTAAGAAATATTTGCATAAAGCTGCTGTTTGATTAATTTGATCCCTAGGGCATGTGGAAAACTCAGAGAAACGTATTTTCCCCGAGCACATTTGCAATCAATAACCTCTTCCAGCTTTATTTTTCCCATAGAAGCAGCTTTTGGCTTTTTCTATTATCAAATTCCTGTCCAAGCATTTACTAGGCAACTGCAATGAGGTAAAGGAAATGTTTATGGTCTTAACTTCTGCAGAGGTGAGATGGAGCATGGACAGTTGAAATGACTTCCCTAAAGTGGGATAAACAGTGCTGGAGTGGAGCCTTGCAGGGCTTTGCTGTTCAGTTCCATGTTTGCAGCACTTCTCTCCTGAAGCCCCAGGTAAAACAAGGCAAACAATACTAACTAGTAACATCTGAAATAACTAATGTGAATAATTAAAAAATATTTGTTAGATGTTGGGATTTCTTTTTCCACCTTCTTTTAAAATAATATTTTAATATAATATCCATCAAGAATCCTCCTCCACCATATACAAATTTAAAGTCTACTATTGGAATGAAATGCAAATAAAACATTCAAAGAATTCCAATACAGCAAAGCACTTCAGTGTGTGTTTATCTTTAAACACATCTGGAGCCCCATTGACTTTGACAGGACTACTCATATGCTTAAAGATAAGCCTGCTTTTGTTGGATTATGGTCCTGAGGATGTAAGTGCTGGGGGAATCATTTTCATGCTCTCCAGAAAGGGCTTTAAATCACTTTTGTTTAAGGAGAGCTAACTGGTTGGATGTAAACACACCTAACAAACCAATAGACCAAGATTAACTTTTACGCTGAGCCACTTGACACATCTCTAGAAATTACTTACTGTTGAAGTTTGGTTCTTAAAGAAAATAATGATCCAATTATATTTTAAATGAAATGGAGCTGTAGGAAAACCTTGATACCTCCGTGTGGGAATTCTGTTTAAAAAAAAGAAAAAAGGAGAAGAGAAACGTAGCCATGTTAAAGGGAATGCAGTGTGCACGTCTGAAGGGCAGAAGAGTTAGGTGGATTATTAGATTTCAGCACTTGAAAGGAGAAGCAGTGTGGTACATAATAGGACTCTGACAGGTCCTCTGTCGTTGGTTTTGCTGTTTTGCTGGTGATGCTCGGAGAGACGAGCAGCAGAGCAATGTGGCCCTAAAAAATAACAGTTGGCTCTGATACAATATCTTTCGTTGATGGATGTTTAAGAGTCTAATCCAAAGTCCTTGAAATCAATGGAGATGCTCTCATTGACTTCAAGGAGCTTTGCCTCAGGCCCTGCACCACTCATCTTGCCGCCCTACACAGGCACTTAGGTCTGTTCTGATGCAAGGATCTGGCAAGGTCAGCACGGATCTGGCAAGGTCAGCACTGTGCATCCCCTTGGAGGGCACCAGGATTTGGATCTTACCCCTGCCCTTGACATACACACCCCGGCACTTGAGAAAAAAAATTGGAAACAGCACTTCTGCCCCACAGTCTTTGTATATTTTAGTCTTTCCCAACCCACTTTAGGCCTTGGGGACTCTGCTACGCTGGTGTGGTCCCCAAAGCAGGGCAGCAGTGCTGCCTACCACTTCTCCATCACTTCCCTCAGTCCCTGTGTGCTGCTGCTGCCTGAGGCACCATGGGGTCTCAGAACTGCACTGCAGCTCATGCACTTCAACTTAATTCCTTCCCAATGGTGCTTGAAATCATAATAATAAAGAGCAGTTGTCAGTGTTGGGTAGGGTTTTTTTTTTTTAAGTAAAAACCAGAATTGTTAATACTTCATGAAAACATTGCTTTTTAAGCATTGGTACCTCTGCTCTGTGCCTAGTCGGGAGTCTAGGTGGGAAAAGCAATGGGAAATACAAGATAAGAAAGCCCTACCATCTAGGCCAAGCACAGCAATATAACCTTGCTTCAGCGGTAATGACAATGGAGAAAGAACAGAATGCTGTCAGGGGATAATGGTGTCCTGCTGGCAGCTAAATATGAAAGCCAAAGCAGAGACATTTATAAAATAAACAAGCATCAGGGAAGATGAGACATTTATTACAGTGCAGGAAATAGTGATCTCTAACAATGGTCCATTCCGGTTTCTCTCGTTGTTATAGAAATAAAGTGGTGTAAATGAATGCTTTGTCTCATGTATGTTTGATTGTTTCTCAGGCAATTACCAGACTGTATTGGGTTTAGTCTAGGGGAGGGAATCACACATCATCTGATTGGAGCACAGTTTATGGGGGCAAACAGGCCCCATGTTTTGTGTCTAAATCTGTGTAGTCTTCTGATCAGCAGCAAAAGCGATAGGCCAGGCTGTATCACACCGGTGTATGACATAAGCAGTTTTACATGACGGCAGAAGGATGTGCTGCAGTGTGGTGACATCATTTTGGTGGCAGAGCCTGGTGAAGCAGTTTCTCCACCCCACCCTTGCACATCATCGTGCTGCAGCTGCTTCTGCCAGTGGTGCTAGAGCACTCAGCATCTATATGATGAAGCAGATGGAATAAAATAACCAGAAAATGGCTGGTTTCTCCCAGTTAGAGTCCTCTGTGTCTCTGTTGTACTAGTGGCACAGACTGGGGGGGGTGTGCTGGAGGGATGAGTGCAGGGGGATTACAGTGAAGTTGGAGGCAGTGATAGGAGATCTGCCAAGGAGAGGACAAGAGGGACCATAACCTCAGTCAGAGGGTAAAATGACAATGAGACCATGACATAAAATGCACTACCCTGGCACAGAAAGTCCCTATATGCTGCCATACCATACATTTGTTCTCTATAGGGTACCAGCCCTGCCTCACAGAGAAAATAGTAGTGAATGCAGATTGGGGCCAAATCAAAGAAAATTCCAACTTCTCTAGCTTCAGTGAAAAAAATCTACAAGAAAGGTTACGCTTCTTGCCATCAATGTGCTAAATGGGGGAGAAAAAAGAGCAAGAATTTGGACATAATTAAGTAGTCAAGTTCCTGTCTGGAATGACGCCCGAGCCGAACCTGCACTCTTTTATTAACCTTCTGTAGGGGGAAAAGAAAAAAAAAAGACATTAAAACCACGGTAGGGTCATGGTGACAGGTGTACAGATGAAGAAGAGAGAACACATATTTGTCAGAAGGATGCATGACTTAAAGCTATGGGATAAAATATAACCTAAAGAAAGAAAATACAGTTGACCAGAAAACATTTTCTAGAAACCTTTTAAAAAGATATTTTCTCTCTTTTCTGAGAGAAAATATTTGGTGGTATATCAGCCTCTCAAGACTGCATACTAATTCTCATGGATTGTTTTTAAATTTAAAGCTGGACTGAAAAATCTAAGATACTACTGGGTGAGGATAGATTAGACAGCCTAATAGAGCATTTTCCTCTCTAATTTCCATTAAGGTGATTAGTAGGAATGTTGTTTGCAGCATATTAGTGAAAAAAACACAGGGAATACAGCCACATAGGGGATCAAATATCTCAAAATAATGTTTGTAGTAATAACAGGGATATAGAAATCCACCTCAGGTATTTATATAACTCTAATTAGCGCCTGAGTGAATCACAATCTTTAACGTATGCATCTTGCAACGCTCCCCAGGAGAAGAGATTTCTCTCAACTCTTTAAAACAAAAGGAGCAGATATAAACAGGGATTTGGTTGTCTGGTGTACAAGGGCAATCAGGAAAACTAATCTGAGTTAACTGAAGCATTAATTTAATTTGGATCTTTCTGCCAAGTTACATTTTGCACATAATCCTCATTCAGAAGGAAAGTGTCTTCCATTGAGCGCAGAGTATTTGGCTCTCGCTGCATACCTGTTGACATCGATATCCATTACCAGTTTAGAATGGATTAGTTGCACTGTCCAGGGACTATTAAATAGAGAATTTGTTTGCGTTTTTCTTCCACGGATTGACGGGCAAGCATCCAGGCATTTTAGAATTAACTACACAAAAACATCACCTCCTCTACAGAGGGGAAAATGGAATTGGCAAGGCTCGGTTTAGTTGCTCAGTCCGGTCCTGGGGAACCATAACTCACACAGCGTAACTGGGATGGCACAACTCGACCATGGGTCAGAGCAAGGGCCATCTAGCCCCAAAAACTAGTGTCGGCTGGGTGTGTTAAATAGAGCATGGACAGAAAAAAAAAAAAATACTAATAGTCTTGGGAAGACGAGAAGAGATAGTGCTTTCAATTAACTTTTTTTTTTTAAGATAACACTTTCATACTTTCCAGTATTTGCCACATAAATCCAGCAAATTTACCCTCCCCCGAGGCTGCCCCCTTATTCCGGCGCTCCCGGCTCGGCACGGCAGGAACATCCCTTCCCCTCCCCGCATCCTGCTGCATCAGGCACCGGCCACAGGCTGCGGGGTTATTTTAAGAAAGTGCTTCACTGGGAAAGTGCTGATTGCTGCTTGGTGTTTCCAGCTTTATTTTCAACTGCGGGAAATTAACACCAGGAAAAATAAACAAACAAACAAACAAACAAACCAACAGCAACAAAACAAACAATAACAACAAAGCAAACAAACAAAAACAGATTTATTGGAGGGGGAATAAAGAGAAGAGGGAAAGCAAACAAAAAACTCTACTGAATTGCGGGTGATGCCGGCGCCCAGCCTAACGCCGGTGCTTTGGGGGCAGGGAGAGACACCTCAT
>NW_010294978.1:0-6946 GCF_000700745.2 Antrostomus carolinensis
CTTCTTTCTCTCCCTCTTCTTTCTCTCCCTCCCTCCTTTAATTAAAGTGCCTTTTATTGAAGTAAGCAGATCTATGCAGAAAGCACGGCTGTGGAGTGTTAATAAAATCAGCTTTAATATCAGTACTTCCTAAAATGCAATAACCTCTGTATCTGAGATAAGTATCTCTATCTGGTGTGAATATAGAATAATCTATTTCTGGAACACACACTTTCCTTTTAAAATTGGTGCATTCACATGTCTTGCCCCCCTGATAAAAAAAAGGCACCAAAACCCAAACCCCACCTCAGCTGTAACAGTTGAGGAATCTGGATTTTTTTCTGTCCTATGTCTCATTCCTGCCGAAGAATATTAAAAAATCCGATTTTTTTTTTTTCCCTTAAATCTGTGTCTTTTTTTTTTTTTTCTGCTTTCCAAACCTGCTTTTTCTCCTGTTCAATCATGGATTAATTTACCTTCTTCAGTCCTCTTCCCAAGTCCCTCCTTCTGTCTTCCTTAGCTGTCCAATTTGTGGGTTCTATTTGCATAACTGCTCATGTTGTTTCTGTCCAACTCAGTAAAACTGACTGTAAGGTTAATGAATTATTTAACTGAGGAAATCCATCTACATAGGTTCTGTGTTTCTTTTCCCTACCCCCACACCCCACCCTTCCCCTTAGCATAGGTATCAATATATGTTTGAGGTTTGATACCACCTAGCAATTACTAGTAATGGTGGAAATTACTTTCACTGGCATATTTTTGACCAGGTATAACCCTAGTGCTAGCAGATTCGGAATCCTTTACGTTCACTTGGAATGGGAACTTTGGTAGAAGTGATTCCATTTGACAACTGAGTTTTGTGAAGTATTTTTTGGAAAACATCTGTGCACAATTTTTTTTTTTTGTTTTTAGTTTTTGCAAATTTTGATTAATTGGTACTTCAGTACTAAGAGAACAGACAGCATTTTCATGATTGAATGCATATACTTAGGACTAAACAAGTTTTGTTTTTTAAACTAAACACTGGAGCGAATTAGTTCAGCTGAGTGATAGTCTGCAGCCATTTGCAAGTTGCACTCATCATGAAGACCAAAATTTACTGTTAAAAAGCAGTCTATGATTAAATCTGATTTTTACTTTGGTGGAATTTTAGTTTTCTGACTTTTGTAAACCCTTCAGAAAATTGACAGCAGAGGTAAACATAATTGCGCTTGAATAAAGCAAACGTTTCCTTTTGATAGGGAAACTTGGTGATTTCTAGTGCATTTTAGAAGCTAAAAACTAAGATAAAATATAATTTTTAGGTAATTTGAGTTTGCGCTAAGCCTTCTGATAAGCAAGTGTAGCGATGCTTTCGTAGAGTGTTTAATGGAATAACTTTGATAAAATCATGCTTATTTAAACTTTATGTCAGTAAATTTTTGTTGTCTGTATTATGAGATTACCATGACTTATAAAGTGTTTTTCTCCTTTACACTTTTTTACTTAGTGAATTTGACAGAACTTTCTGTATAAATAGTGATTTCTATTTGTGTTTTTCACAGGTTGCACTGGGAACTGAAGGACAGGTGTGGGCCTTTCACCTAGGTTAAATATGCTTACATAGTTGGAATTAACTAGTTGTTTTTAAACCTTTGTTTGGAGTAATATTCACACTTCATTCTTTGTTTCTTTTTTAAAAACCGTTACGAATTTTCACTGCAATCATAAAAAAGTAGATCTGCATTTTCCCCTGTCCTTATATTCCTTCTTTTTAAATGGCAGACTTTTCATTAAATTAGAAAACTTATAAACCTCATAACCTTTGAATAATTGCATAAAATCTTAAAATAAACAGAAATTTGTAGGGGGAGAGAAAAAAAGAAGTGTCAGAATCCTGGCCTTGTCACATTTTCACCAGCACTGGTGTCCTCTGAAAAATGAGTGTTTCATTCTTTTGATTTTTATTTTTTTTAAATTTTCAGTTTTAAAGCAAATGTTACTTCTCTTCTTTAAATATGGTTTATTAAATATTCAATAATTAAGTATCGGTTGCTCAGCTATTCAGTTTCACTTATTCATTTGGCATAATATAAATACCATGTTGGGCTAAATCATCGTTTGTACTACTTGAATTTGACCAGTGTTTCTCAAGCAACAGGTTTATGATGAAGAGTTGGACTGAGTTACAATATGGCAAGAAAACTTCTTAAGAATATTAAATGCGTATTAGAAAAAGTTAAAACCTTCAATAATAAATATGTTGACATGTATACATTGCACAGTGGAGGATGTTTCTTCTCTAAATGCTAGAATATCCTCTCTTGAAGGATCACATGAAGGCTGTGTGTCAAAAGGGAGCTTAAAAAAACCCAAAACAAAACAATTACCCAGCAGTAGAATAAAGGAAGTTGCTGATGTGAAACCTCTCATTCATTTCTTCATGTCAGTATCATTGCATCTTTGCAGGAGGGCAGCCTTAATTTCTGTTACTATTCAGCAGAGGCCATCAGATGAAAAAGGCGAGTTCACAATAAACAAAAGGAGGTGGTACTTAGTGCCGCCTGTGAGTAAGCTGTGGAGTCTTTTGCCATGAGATCTTTTGGGTGCTAAGAGCTGAAATACAAAAAAAGTGGTTGAGAAAGTCCATGGAAGAAAAGGATGTACACTATATATGGTTATATGCACATTAATCACAAAGACTCTGCTTCATCTCATTCCTGGACTGGAGACTAGATTAATATGCCGTATGCTTGCCCTGTTGTCTTCTGATGACTGCTGTTGGCCGTGTCCAGAGAGAGGACATTGGTTTGAATGGATCTTTGGTTTGACCTATGAGTAATTCCTATGTTAGTGCCCCATTGCCTGACAGAACTATGTTACTTTTCAGTCCGTAGTCCAACATGAATTAAGGACCCCTTCTTGTTTGGTTTTCTTCACAAGCAGAAATGAACGTGCATTTCAGACCTCTCTCATTTGGTTTACTTTTCCCAAATTCTTGAAACCTAACCTGTAAAGCTGCTCCTCTGTGGAGCTCTGTAACACAGATTTACCTACTAGTATCTATTCCTTGTCTTTGTAAAGTCTTTCAAATTCTGTATGTAAAAACTAAAAATTTAAAATGATGGAACCCTTTAGTGTTTAACTCTGTTTTTCTGCAGAACAGGATAAAATCCAATCTTGTAAGACTATTGCAGAAGGAAATGGTGAATTACATGGCTACAAAAACACTGACTGCTTTATAGAATATATATGCAGACAGTAATAATTTTATTTGGAGCACAGTCTGAGGAGTGTCAAGGAATATTATGTTAAATACAATGAAAATAAAAAGATCTGTTGTATGGCAACCTATTCAGTGAGCGCTACTTCCATTCTGTCCCTTAAAATAAATAGGGTGTTCATGTAACTAAATAGTATCATAACTTATTTACATAGAGGCACTAAATTAAAACTGTGGAAATCTTTGAACTTCTGTGCATGGTACTCTTCTATTTTAATGTTCTTTCAGTCCTGTGTATACCTAGGTGGAGGCTTCTGGTCTACCTGAAGGTTCTGTTCTCACGGGTTATTTGTTGGGTTGTAGGTTTTTTTCAGACGTGCTCTTCTTAGGCAACCTGCTTCTCAACAGTAGAAATGTGAAAGCAGAGTTTTCATAGAGTTAAGATTTTGACTTTGAAAGTTAGAGTACTTGTTTTTCCTGTAGGTGTTAGCTGAGAATTTTAGCAATCTTGGGCTTCATTTATAAAAAAAAAAAGTTTCATAAAATTTTCTTAGTTCTAAGATTCTCCAGAGTGTACTCAAAGTAGTATTTGCTACTAATAAAAGTAATATTTATTACAAAGTAATATTTATTAATGTGTTAATGAAATACAGATTTATATAGTTTTTCCAGTGAATTAAATAATAAGATACTCATGAGTTTTAGAAATACCCTTCTCTTGTTGTGGGAGGACTACAGTGAAGCAGTGGCATTTATTCTTTCTGGTACCATGTTTTTGAAGTGACTAGGGGGAGATATGAACTACAGTCTCCCTGTCACAGGTCTTAGCCACCATATTTCCACAGTAGAGGGAAATAGTGTGCCTTACGGCACAAAAGCAACAAAATGCATGTGTGCAAGTCCTGTCCAAAGTCCACTGCCTGCTGCAGCTCATCCAGGGAAGAGGATAGCCAGGACAGGCACAAGAGTCTCAGAACCGTTGATGAAGCCTACTCTTGGCCTGTCTTTTCTCTGGGTTTCTTGCTCCATTTCTGACATATGACCAGACACATGACAGGCAAGTCAGGTCAAAGGTCTGCAAACTGTTGGGAAAGATGGCACCCAGAAGTAATTTTATGTCACCTCTGAAGCATTTTATCTTCTCTGCAGCTCTGTACGTTAGGAAAGAGCACAAGCAGGAGGTTTCTGTGGGCTGGGTGTATCGGCCTAGTGAGTAGGACTTGAGAGGGTGGTTGTTTCAAAGCTTAGGGCTTAATTTTGCTTTGAGAGAAAGCAGTGTTTGGGATTTCTGTACAGGGAAGTTGACTGAATAGTTATTGTAGAATAACTTCTGAAGTGGCCATTCTTAATAATATAATTCCTCTACAATAATGTAGTTCCTCCATAGGAGGAACTAGTGTGGGATATTTATAACGGAGTTGTTTGTTCTACAGTAGCTGCTGCAGGTAATTTCCCTTTGTTCCCTGGGTTCTTTCAGCTTTCCTCATTCCAGAGCAAGCTGAGAGAAGTCCATGTACCTTCACATTCTCATGCGGCCATTTTAAATGCAGTGCATGAGGACAATAGGCAAAGTGTTTCAGTAGAGCAGTGGTTCACTTAGAGTTCAGGTTGGCATTTGCTTATTGCTTAAAAGATGATTGTTCTAAACTCTAAATCCCAAGTATTTGACATTTATTATGCTCAGGCAGAACTCAGGTAGGTCTAACTTGTCTTAAATGTGGGTTTGTTTGAACAGAGTTCTCAAGACACAAGTGTTGTCTCTGTTGGTAATTGCTCACTGTCTGTTTTAGGATGTGCTAATACAGTGCAGAGGTGGCTGGATATTAAAGCAATGCAGAGGTCAATCTTCTCACTTTCCAGACTTGTTTCTTAGAGGTACACTCAATGTAATAGTTGAGGTATCATAATGCTCATTGGTACTGAGAACTTTTCCAAGAATGGGTTTTGAAAAACAAGGTTGAATAATTAACTTTGCAAAATAATGTGGATCTTGTGTGAAGGAAGAGGACTGTACAGTTCCTCCACTAATTCAGGATTTTCTTTGAGGTGAAATCTGGCTGTTTTCACATTCAGTAATTTGAATTAAAAAAAAAAAAAAATCAAAAAGAGGGTGGATACCTTAATCTGTGGTGGCATAGCAGGGATGGGAAATAAAAAGATTTGAATTCTGAAGCAGTCATATGCAGTACTGTGAACTACCATACTTGCTCTGTTGTGTAGGCCCACAAGCTCTTGAACTGTGAGTGTGGAAATGAGGATACACATGGTGGTGAATGATACAGTTCACACTTTTATTCTTTGGTTGTGTTTTCTGGCAGGTTCTCATTTGGCTGCAAACATATCACTGGGATGGATCACCTCTGCGCATTGCTGAGTGACCCAGATTGTAGGTAGCAGAGACAGAATAGGGAAAGGGAGGATGGGGCAGGAGGGAGAGGAGGTGAGAGGCAGCTCAAAACATTTAGGGTCAAAGCAGTGATCTTTATAGGGAAAAAGTTGAAGAACAGCATGAAAAGTACTAGCAATGCCGAGAGAATGAAAGAAGATGAGTTGTATGGAGGAGAAGGTTTCATATTGGAGATGGCCCCACAGTCCAGGATAAACCCCCAAGGAATTTTGCTACTGATTCCAATTTAGTTCTGCATTATTTCTGCCAGTTAAATGCTGCTGGTCTTTAATTTATGGAGCCAGTGAGAAATTCTGCCTCTTCTTTGAGCTGATTTGAACAAAGAGGTGAGAAAATGGGGACAGTGACATTATTAGGAAACAGCCAAAGCGTTCTGTGGAAGTAGTAATCACTACCTGGAAACCAGACGCAGAGAAGTTAAGTACAGAAGGGGCTGTGAAGTTACAATTTTAAAAGAAATCAGTTACCCAGATAGCAGGTTAGTGGTAAGTTCTCAGACTTGAGGAATGACTACATTTGAACTTTTACAAATACAAATAGAATGCTGGTGTGACTTTCACTGCTTTTTACTTGCTTCATCTTGCAGCAGACAGTGAAGGATTTTTAAGGCTGTTGCAAAGGTTATGTTATGGAGAACTCTCTGTCTCCTGGTGTTATGAAATCAAGATCAGCTGCTGTACTGGAAGTTGCTTTTGTCAGTCTTGAAGGCAAGTGTGTATAACTCAAAGGGTCAGAAGTGTTACTATGGTCCTTTTTTGTTTTTAATTGTAAGTAGGTATGAAGAAATATTAAGGAAGTGTCACTTCTTTCAGTGTTCTAATGATTTTCAAGTCTGAGTTTGTCTCCTTTTTTATCCCTCACTGTGAGTATACCTAACCACAATATTTTGGTAGAACTGTGACAGAGGGACAGAGAGAGTCAGAGTATGTATTTAATGAGTTGTGTGACAGAAATGCAAAGAAACTTACTTAATTGTGAGGGGGAATTTCAGATCCAGTCCCACGTGACAGAGGAGCTGATCTAACAACTCCTTGATTCAAAGAGAGAAATCCTGTCACTTTGTGCCGACAGTTGTGGCACAGAATCATAGAGCTGTTGAGGCTGGAAGTGACCTCTGGAGGTCATCTGGTCCAACCTCGCCCTGTTCAAGCAGGGCCACCTGGAGCCAGTTGCCCAGGCCTGTGCCCAGTTGGGTTTGGAGTGTCTCCCAGGATGTGTTATCCACAGCTTCTGTGGGCAAGCTGTGCCGGTGCCCAGTCAGTGACTGTGGGAAAGGCTGTAGCGTGGCTTCCAGTTTTATGAGACATCAGTCAGTCTTGTCCAGAGAATAGACTTGACAATGGCCCAGCTGTAGG
>NW_010294978.1:7032-34358 GCF_000700745.2 Antrostomus carolinensis
CCAGTACCCAGTTGTTTTGGGTTTTGGGTTTTTTTTTTTTTTTTTTTTTTCAGAAACAGTGATCCACTCTTGGGGTGGCACACTGTCACCTGCTTCTCTTTATAGTGAATCGGCGAATATTTGTGCCTTCCTTTATGTGAAAGGAGAAGACCAGCAGTGCATTGCACCACCTGGTTACCTTATGATACGTTTTGAGGGAGGAGATAATGTTTAAATGAGTTATGTAGACTGATTTTAAAATGGGAATAACAGAATCTAAAATGGATGAGGTAGGAAACTAAATTTTGAAGCTGCACTGAGGTTTTAGAAATTAAGCAAAATTGTACCAAAACTTCTCCTATGTTAAACCAAGTGTAGATCATTTGTAGACTGTTCAATAACTACCATCTCAAGTATTTTTCTACTTTGAGTTACTATTTTTTTTGATACTTGAAAAAGTCATTTAAAACAAAACTATTTTGAATGAGGAAAGTATTTCCCATCAATCGTCACCACATAAAGAAACATATTCTTTAACTTCTGTCTTTCACTCTGTGAAGATGATGCTTTAAAGAAATAAACCCTACCTTCTTCCATATGATAGGGCAATCCATCTTTGCAGTACCTGTATTTTCAGATTGTTCTAAATAATGAACCTCTTTTGAAGTTGCAATTTTTTTTCTGTCATCACATTAGGTCCCTTTTTAAACATTTTCTTCTGGTTATAGTTACAGCAGTTTGCTTGTACCATAGTGAAGCATTTTATTAGTGCTCACTTCTTCCTCACTTGTTACTTTCCAGAGATGGTAAATTTACAAAAGTCAAGAAGTTACTATTGTTATCATTTATGTTTTGCTTATATTATGGTGTACAGAATCTAACTAATAAAATAGAGTGTTCTGAACCACTTCATTTCAAAAGAGCAGTTACATTCATGACCGTAGGAGAAAAGGGACATATGCTCTCAAGGCTAAAACAAGGGGTGCCTTCTGTAGCTGGACCTTCTTTATGACAAATTCTGATTTAATCTCATCACAGGCTAATATATGTTTGCTGTGAACTTTAAAAACTTAACCTGTAAACATACATAAACCTGTATATTTTTATGCCATTCCCTGAACTAACACGTTAGGTAAGGCCCATTCGTAAGATAATTCTGCCCACTCCCAAACTGTAATCTCTTCCCTTAATGTACTTCATGCATAGAGATCTTGGCATACTTTTCATTTTCTGTCACTCTGTTTCCTTCCCAAGGTGCTTCACAACATGTAATCATTTGTACTTACACTGGTTAGAAAGGAAGGTTGATGATTGTCTAGACCTTGTTCCTTAGGTGTTTCTATCCTGTAGAAGTTATGGATGTGGTGTGGTAATGAGCTCCTGTGGATTTTAGTACTCCCTTGGTGGTCAGTAGATCACTTACTTTTTTTGAAGGTTTAGAGCTCTCCAAATGAACTTCAGCCTCCAGGGATTTTATGAACCTCAATTAATGGATGTACAAAAATGTTCTTGTTTCTATAGCTGACTGACTCCTCGACCTGAAACTAAAGGAGGTCGAAATTGCTATTCTAGCCAGTTCTTCTTTCTCTCCTCGTTTCTTCCTAACATGTCATTATGTGTTTCTTGGCTCATAATAGTAAGTTATGAGTGTTCTCTTGGGATTAGTTGTACCGGGGTAGGATTGCAAGTATCATGGAACAAAGTCTGAAATGTGGCAAGGGCAGGTATTTCATCAGGGACCATATCCTGAACATTACTTGTTTTTGTTGATAGCTGAGACTGCTTTCAGCAAGAGAAGTCTGTGAACATGTGTGTCTCCATTTCAGTGACAGTAAGAAATCGTAAAGGTGAAAATTCCTTGGCTACTGATCCTTTGACTCAGGTAGTTCACATCGTTAACGGTAGGTACCACCGTCTTCACAGAGACTGTGAGAATGCCTTTTTGTTTGGTATAAGAACATGCTGTGTGAGCTAGCCAGTTTCCATCTGTCTGCTTGTAACAGACTTCAGGTCATGAGTCTCATCAAGTTCCCGTGTTTATAATAATGTCCCCTTTTCTGAGATTCAGTGATGCTGTGAAATCAGTTTACATTTCTGCCAAAGAACAATGGCTTATAAAAAGTTTCTTGTTGGATATAATTTTTATTCATGCATGTTGACATCATAGGTTGTGTGTGACTTACTTCCAAGCAAATGGGTAAGTGCTTCTTAGTCACAAACGTTGAATCTTTAAAAAAAAACCCAAAAAACTGAAAGAATAAGAGAGGGTATTTGTCAAACTGTGGTTCTTAGAGAAACTTTCTTTGTGATTCTGCAGTTCAGTCACCTTGTTATAAATTATGAAGCTGTCTTTTCTTAGGCTTTGCTATTGTATTAACTGAGTTGATCCAACTGACTGTCAGTTTGGAAGACCAAGAAGGCTACAGCCTCATTGTCCTGCTAGTGGACTCAGGAGAGAAGGGGTGTGCAAGCATCAAAAATTTAAAGCTGAAGTGAAACATCAGTATTACAGCTGTTCTTTTGTGGGCTAATTATACTTCTAATACTTTTCTACTTTTCTTCATTTGTGTTTTGTTTTTTTTTTAAATGCGTATAGTGCATTATTCAGTTTACCCTCAGATTTGTTGTGATCTTTTTGAGTGAGTGTCAGAAGATACTGTGAAGTCAAATTGTAAATGAGAACTCTGTTTTACCAAGATTTTTGTGTGTATATATGTGAGCTGAATGTTTTTAACAGGGACACGTGCAAGGGCAGAATTTGCTAGATACCTAGTATGCAACTGGGAAACTGTGGCCAGGGGTAAAAAAAAATAGAAGAAATAAAACTCTTAATTTGCTCTACGGTTTAGAATTAATGGTATTTTTTGACCATTTGTCAAAAATGGTACCACAAAATGGTATTTTTTTACTATATTTTGACTATTTTGATTTAAATATTGTTTTAACTTTTAATTCAGTCATCACGATGTTGCTAAGAAAGATTATATTTCAGCTTATATTTCTTTCAGGTTAAGCAGAAAATCAGCAGAAATTAAAAGAGCATAAAGTAGACACACCAAATTATGTCTTACAGTGCATTCACCCATTCTTACAGAAGGGTGCAGTATGTCTTGAAAAGTAAACGTGCACTAAATTTACCAAGTTGTATAGATGGAAGATTAACACTGATTCACTTGTAAAAATAGAGTTTAGATATTAGGAAAACAGAGTAGTGAGGAAAAAAAAAACCCATAGAGTTTTTACATGATCTAAGTGACAGATGCTTTAATATATAAAGGAACGATGATAACTTTGAGAGAGATCAGCTGATGCATTAGAACCTTTGCACGTTTTCCCCGTGTATTTAAATGTGAAGTTCATAATGCGTAATTTCACATTTAAAAAAGAAGGTGACAATTTGTTGCCCAGATGAAGATAATCTTTTAGTTGGAATTAAAACAGAAGGAGATGCAAGTATTTTAAAAAGTTTCTACTCAGATATTTAACTCATATTTTCACTGGATCTTTAAATGTTGGAGAACAATTTCACTTCCAGAGCTTAATAGGATCTGTATTTGTGTTAAGAATAACAAAGGAGTTTTTAATGGACATTTTACAGAAGAGTTAGAACAATTTGCTGTGCAGTGTTGATTTATCTTATAATGGTTTTGGGTTAGGAATTTCTTTATTTCCATTTGTAAGGTTGTCTTGATATTTTATCATGTTACCAGAGGCACCATAGTGCACACAAAAAAAGTTTTCATATATTGTAGCTATTTTATTATGGTATGGTTTGTTTGTTTGGGTTTTTTAAGTAAAATGTTTGAGTATTTAGTGAAACATTGTGAAAATATGTGGGTGCTTGTGGGCAACGGGTTCATTTTCTAGGGCAGTTTGTTCTGTTAGTCTTTTAGTAGTACTTAATTGTAACACCGGAGAAAAAGTACCAGTGGTCTGTCAGTAGGTATTTCACTGTACAATTTTACTTCACCCCTTTTGAAGTAGTAGGGATTATAGTATATATATATAAGCTTCCTTATTTATAGGTGTTTGGATATTATTTTGACTATTGAATATATTTTTCTAAAATTCTCTTAATGTAAAATGATGTTTGATTTCATCCCATGCGGGTCTTCTGCTGCCCTGTTAGGTGCTGAGTCAATGATGCAGTATCATTTTCAGTATTCTTTTCTTTTTTTTCTTAGAATAGGTAGTGAATTGAGCAGTCAGTTATTTTTAAGAAAGTCAAATTGATGGGTGGTGTTCATCTACTGTTTTCTACTGATATATTTTCTTGCAAGGTTTTGATTGTAAAGGAACTGGGGATTTCCCTTGCTGGTTAAGGTGCTTCATTATTTCACATCTGGCTTCTAAATTTAATCTTTATCAATAACTGGGCTTCCAGATTTCAGCTTGTGATTCCACATGTATTCCTTCAGTGGCAATGTTGGCTTCAGTGTGCCTGACTACATGTCCCATCCTGCTCTGTCTCTTATGTTGTGCCAACATGGCATCCATTTAGAGAATTTCCCCCCTCTGGCATAGTCAGCAAAAAGCAAAAGGCTGGATGTTAAATGTGGAACGTGCTAAACTTTCATTAGCAAACAAAGAAAACCAAATTGCTCTTTAATCTGTCCTCCAGTGTTAGAGGACAGTGAAGATACAAGTAGACTATAAACCAATTAAATGCCATCTGACAGATAGCAGAAGCAAGAGTTGAGAGGTACGGGATCGGTCCTGGTGGAATTTGGCATTTTCCAGGATGTTAGAGAATGCAGGACTTGGGCCATACCATTTCCATTCTCCTGCAACTTGACACCAAGTGTTTTGTTTGTCAGTTGCTTTGCAGTTGCTTCTTACAGTCTGATTTTACCTTCCCAAAAAGGAATTAATTGAAGTTTACAGTGCTTGCCACCTATAGCTCAGTGAAACTCAGCAGCAGGAGTCAGGAGGCTGAGTTTAAGTACAGGGTGTGTTGGAAGAAGGATGGAAGTTAAAAATGTAGGCTAGTGAGCTAAGCAGTTTGTAGGAAGGCATAAACATTAAGGCCAGGGAAGATGAGCTGCTGAGGCTGGGCAGTAGCTTTTTTTTTCTTTAGTTCAGTCAGTCTAGAAAGTTGCTGTGAGCAGCCTTGAAAGGCAGAACTTGTGTGTTTTTCTGGCTTTCGTGGAATCCATACACAAAATACATATCTTTGAAAATAACCCGTCAAATTCCGATTAAGTTATGACATGTAGGTGAAGATGTTAGAAAAGTGATGTTAAGCATAAATAGAAATAAACAATTAATGACTTATTTGTCACAGTGAAATGGGAAGAAGCATTTCAGGTGGGCAGTCTTTATGTGAGGATGATTTCTGGGTTCATTGTGTATGAAAACTCTTGTCTATGTTAAAATGGTGAAACTATTAGTGTTTATAAACTCTGTAAGCTAGGAGACATAGGCAAATGGAGGTAGATGTTTTCAAGCCACTAACTGCATTAAAAACTCACATTGTCTTTGCAGGAGGAGAGACTTCAGCATGCAAACCTTCATCTGTTCGGCTTGCACCATCGTTTTCATTCCATGCTGCTGGCCTTCAGATGGCTGGACAGATGTCCCATTCACATCAGCAGTACAGTGATCGTCGGCAGCAGAACATAAACGACCAACAGGTTTCTGCCTTATCGTATGCTGACCAGATTCAGCAACCTCTAACATTAACAAACCAGGTAAGTGGTGGTAAGAAAGTAATTTTAGGTGTAATAATTCTTTCTGTAAATATTATACACCTTATAAATTACAGGATCAGGACATATGTTCATGTGGTTTTGGTTTTTTTTGGTTGTTGTTTGGTTGGTTTTTTGGTTTTTTTTAACCAATTAACTTCTGACTCTTCAAGAATGGGTGGATGAATAAGTTTCTGGAAGTTGTTTTTAAACATCTGATACATATTTATTGTGATTATTCTACTTCTAACATTTTTTTAGATGAGAGGGGAGAAAGATTGTCCAAGTGAAGAGCTGGAGAGTTTAATAATAGCTTTTTTTTTTAGGGCTGTTAGATGTTAGAATTTGATTGCTTTACTACTTGTTCTGATGGACGGTGTTTTAATGCAGAGTCACTGGTTAGTGTACTTGGAATAAAGAGGTTTACACAAAAGACACATTTTATTAAGAGATATACGCTTTTATTTTAAAAAAAAAAGCAAAATCTAAAGCTATGATATCATTAGGGTTTTACTACTACTAATTCACTGCATACTGTTGCAAGGAGGTAAAATGAACACAGGGATTATGATTATGGATGTTCTTGAACTGTCAAGATTGGTGTTTCTTCCTTACTACTTCTGAGTTGCTACAACTACTGAAGTAGCTTCCTAACTAATAGTACTAGGTTGCTGACCACAAGAGCTGGTATTGCCCTGTGTAAGAGAAATCTGCTGCTTTCTTAAAAAGGCAAAGCCCAGCTGTGGAGATGTGAAGGTTTCAAAGCCTAAAATCCAGAAGTCTTGTAAGTCAGAGCTTTGAAATTTGGTGCAGGCTGATGAAGCATGTTCCGCTTAAAGAGGATCAAGAGTAAAGTCTTGCTGCTACCAGATTTGGTTCTGTGTTCAAGATGGCTTCAGTAGAAAAATCTACAGTACCATCAAGAGATGCTCTGTTGGTATTACTCTGTAGGAAGGCACTTATGCAGGAAGAGGGAAGGTTTAGAGAGGATGAGAATGGTCAAACTAACTGCCAGGATTTTGATAGTAGGATTTGGAGATCTGTAATGGCTAAGGGTCCGTGAAGAATGGCGAAGAGAATGGAGCTGGCAAAGGATGTTTTTACTTTCAACAGAGCCGCTCAGTAGGAAGAGTAAATCTGCTCATACATAATAGTATTTAGCTTGAGAAATCTATAAAGGTATTTTATATAACTTTTTTTAGGTTAAAGGTCTCCTAAAACACCCACAATGAGGTTAGTGAATCAGTCTGCCAATTAAGCAAAGTTGCTGTGTTCCTCAAACCTTTCAAGGTATTTATCGAAGCATTGCAATCTGGCATCACATTTGTGAGCTTTAGTGTACGTTAGTGCTCAGCTGTTCATGTTTTCAAACCAAAACACAAAATCAAGGAGCTTTAGAATGTATCAACATCCAGTGCAGTTTGTGTACACAGTGGCTTTCAAATGATAGGTGAATAATAGAAAGCTGAAGAACAGTTTTTGGAGAATAGCCAAGAATTGTTGACCAAAGAATGCAGCCCACTGAGATCAGGATGTAAACGTAGGGAAGAAGCTGTGATTGGCACTGAGGAGTTAGCCATATGAAGAAATGATCAGCTCTGCACCTTGATAATGGCAATCAAGCTGTCTTTGCACCACTAACACTATTTTATAGAATCGGTGTTTTTATTTTTCCATTTCCGTCTTGTTTTTTCTGCGTTGTAGCTTCTGTCTTCCTGCTTTACTGTAATTGCGTTGTTGAAGTCTTTGTAGTCCTCTGCCCAAGCAGCTCAGAATTGTTACTCCTTTATCCTTTGAGAGCTGCTTTCAGCACCTTTGACGGTGGGCAACTTTCTGAAGTTTTCTGACAGCTTGCCTTTTGTGACTCTTTCCTCCTTTGAGTTCTTGTGCTTCTCCCATTAACAAGTCCCATAAAGAGTTGTGCTCACCAGACTCCAGGTTCGTATCAACGTTCTATATGAGCCTCTGCTGGGGAGTCTCAATGGTTTTTTGCCTTTGCACTGCAATGCTGGTTAATCTTATCTGCAAAACCAAATCCAGCTAACGTCTTTATGCTGGTGAGTCAGATCATTTGCTCTAGACCTTGTCTCTGCAAAAAAATTTTCTTGTTCTTTCAATAGCTCTCTTTAATCAGCTCTAGTTCATCTTGATTAAAACGTAACTCTTACTCTTTTTTTCTTCTTATAAAAGCCATGACCCTCTGTTGTTGAAGGCTTTGTGCTATCGTGTATTTCTCCATTGCTGTGGGCTACCATCTTGCCTTTTGCTGCAGGTGTAATCTGCATACCATCTAGGTTTTCATGTCTAAATGATGCATACAGATTCTTTCTTTATGATATTTCTACAGGAATCCTTTTTATTCAAGGTATTGCTTTGAATATGCTGCAACTTGTTTCTCCCTGTCCTTGATAAAAGTAATTCTGTCCCGTATATGTCAATTCTGAAAAACTTTTGGAGAGAACATTTTCTGAACCATCCTTGTGTAGTTGTTTTATTCCTCTGTTGGAATCCCACCCCTAGTTCTTTCTGTTGTTAGGTGCTTGTCTGTTACTAAAGCTTGTAACACTAGACTAACCTTTTAGTAATGGCAAACTCTTCAGTCACATAAGGTGACATACTTCTATATTTTCAAGTAGATACGATTAAGAAGATAATGTTTTTGTCTTGGCAGCAAAAAGGATAGGCTGAATGTCTGTTGTAGAAGTCTCAGGACATTGATCTAATAGCCATAAAAAATAGGAAGAAGAAAAGGTGGCTTTTGGCAGATACAGGAAGTGTTATTCTTAAAGGGTAGATCCTTCTAATGCGATGTTTTGCATCCAGTCAAACAGGTGGGAAGTTAGATCTCAGAGCTTCAGTTTCCCAGCATTTCACAGAATGGTTGGGGTTGGAAGGGACCTCAGGAGATCATCTAGTTGAACCCCCCTGCCAAAGTAGGTTCACCTAGAGTAAGTTGCACAGGGCTACATCCAGGTGGGTTTTGAGCATCTCCAGAGATGGAGACTCCACAGCCTCTCTGGGCAGCCTGTTCCAGTGCTCTGTCACCCTCACAGTAAAGAAGTTTTTCCTTAAGTTTGTCTGGAACTTTCAGTGTTCCAGTTTTGCCCATTGCCCCTTGTCCTCACTGGGCACGACTGAAAAGAGCCCGGCCCCATCCATTTGGCCCCCACACTTCAGGTATTTGTAGACATTGATAAGATCCCCTCTCAGTCTTCTCTTCTCCAGGCTGAGGAGTCCCAGCTCTCTCAGCCTCTCCTCATAGGGGAGATGCTCCAGGCCCCTAATTCCCTAATGCAGCAGTAGTCACCACCAGCATCGATCTGACCACTGGGTCAGCTTTGGTGCTGGGGTTTCAACAGCCTAAAAGTGGCCCATCTGGGTGCGAGCGGCCAGCAGCTGATGAACAGCGAGTCGCCAGCCCCTTTGCTCCCGGGGCGGTTCAGTAGGCAGCTGGGTGAAGGAGGCGGGAATCTCCGCGGGTCCCCGGCGGTGGTGCCGGGACCGCCAGGCAGCCTCTTTCCCGAGCTCCAGCCACCATCTGCCGGCCGGGTGCCGCACTGCACCGCCTGCACCGGGGGAAACCGTCTCTGCTGGGTTCGAACCGCTGCCCCCCGCTCTCCCTAACAGGCCTTCGTTTCCATAAACTCGCGCTACCAAATAGTTTGTGGAGCAGCTTGGCACATCTCTGAGTGACTCTTTCATTGAAGGAATTGAGAATGCAACTGTTACAAAGGTTACTTTTTTGATTGCTGCACTCGCTGAACTTTGTAAACAAGAGTATTTTGTCCAAATCCAGACAAAATTGACATGCTTGAAAATACAACCCAGGAGGAAGTCTCAGCTTTTGGGATGCTGAAGTTTTACAGAAATAATAGACAGCAAGGAGTTCCTATCTGAAATGTCTTCAGGCTGCAGCAGGCTACCTAAGGCTACTGCTTGTCAGTTGCTAAGAGTAGCTGTCAAGTTTTGGCATGTAGAACAGTAGCACTTTCTGTAAATGATGTCATTTTGATAAATAGCAAAGTTGATCTTCCTTATGTTTTTTCAGGTTATTTTTGTGTCTTTCTTTTTACTGAGGATTGACTCCTTTTTTTGAGGAGTATTGTCTTGTTCAAGTTCCTGTAATGATTTTCATTCATAACCAAATAATGGGAAAGCTTGACCTTGAAAGTTAATTTATTGGTTTTATTCCTGTTCTGTCCTGCTTGTTTTTTGATTTGTAATGCTTTACAGACCATATTCTGGTATTTTATGAATCATTTGCAGTTGCAGACTAAAGGTTAGGAAACAGTAATGACAATTTATATTAAAGTTATATAAATTATATGTATTTATATTATATATTACCCTTAAAACATTACTTACATGACCTTTTCTTGCACCTATTGCTTTACGGTTATGGTGGGTAAAACTTACCCATCTCATCCCTGGCGATGTACAAATAACAGGAAGATACTTCAAAGCCAACCAGATTGCTTTGTTTTCCACTTGTTTATGAGGTTTTAAATTACAGTTGAAAAATTCCAGCTTTTTCCTTTTTTAATGTTTTTTTTTCTTCAGTAGCTGGGTTTAAGGCTTTTGTTTCCCCGAAAACTGCTGGATTATAAGGGTTTGCATTAAATCTGGGATTCACCAAGTGCAGGACAGATTCCTGCTCTTGGTTGTGTGGTCTTACCTCTCTAGCGAGTGCCAGAGCCAGCTTCAGGAAAGCAGTAAGAGCTTGTGGCCCTGAGTGAATAGATCTGTGGGACCTTTCTCTTGTAGCAGTAACAAACAGTAATATTTCTTTGTCCAGTTTCAACTGGCTGCATCTTGAGAGTTCAACAAAGCCTGATGTGAATATAAGATAAGAGCTTAAAAGTTCTCACAACTTCAAACAAGCATTTCTCTTGTGCTGTGCTGATGTTTATCTTCATCATGGATACTGAGATTGCCTGAAACTTTCTTCAGCTGAGTACAAAAGATTAGACAATTGATTTACCTGATGACGAAGTGGAGGTGAGGTTCCTGGGCAGATTTTGGTAACAAATTCCAACAGTTTAGCTTTCACAAAGCAAAATTCAAAGGTCAGCCTGACTGCTAAACATCTTTCTCTCTCTATCTAAGGTCACTTATCACCTGCAAAATTCTAGGTTTTACTGACCAGATATTGGCCAGAGATTTTATTGATTGCAACTAGATCATTGCAGAGTTAATGTGTTCTATCAAGCAGTAGGAAATCCTTAGTTCAGTTACTTCAGCTACCTAATCAGCAACATAATTAGTGATGGTCAGACTTCACCAGACTTTGTAATGAATGTGAGCATGCAGTTCGTTTCAGTGAAAACATTTATTTCACTTTCTATCTCTCTCAGACATTTTTCAGGAAAATATGTTTATGCTCTGACAACAAGAACTTTACAGTGGAGTTTTTAATTCGCTCTTTTATTCCCTCTGCTCCCCACTTTTTTATTATTATTTTTGTTGGTTTTGTTTGTTTGTTGTTTTTGTGTGTGTGCGTGGGTGGGTTTTTTGTGTGTGGGCTGTTGGGGTTTTTTTAATGGTTGGGCTAAATCAGGCAGGATAAAGTCATGGCAGAGGACCCTTCTTTCCTTGCTGGTTTATTTATTTATTTAACTTTAAACTTACCTGTTTCTTACTATTCCTTTTATTCAGCAAACTTATTTATTTGGAGAAGGAAGCCAGAACAGGAGGGAAATACTTACAGAACACAAGTCAATGATGAAAGGAATTAGACTGAAATTCTGTCCATACCTGCATGTAATTCTGGTTCTGAGTACAGTCAGTTTGAAGAATGCTCTTGGATTTCTCTTGGTTTTTTTTTCTGGCACGTATCTTTTTTCTCTTTAGTAATTTTTCTAAAAATCAGAAGTTTACTTTGTTTTATGGTGTGTTACTGTGACTTGTGGTTATAGCAATTAAACATCTGTTTTGTTGACCCTCTGGAGACACCATCTATTATGTGGCTGCCTGCCACGATACAGGATTAGCATTGACTTGCCATCCTACATTATTGTGATGCAAGAAGGGTTTTGAAGAGCAAGTGGCGTAGAAGATGCCTGGTCCATTCAGTTCTTTAATATGGGAGTCTATTAAAGAGGTCATTACAGCTGGAATTCTTGTTAAAAGTTGCCCTTATATTATAAAATCTTCGTTATTTATTCTGTTTGTAGAATGGAACATACACTATAAGCTAGCAGAATTTATCTCTTTTTATTTCTTTCTTTGTTAATGAATGTGGATGCTGATGGATCTTTCTTTTCTTAAAAAAAAAAAATAAAAAATCAGAATTAAAGCATTCCATTAACAGGATATATGTATCTGCTCAGAATTTCCCATAATCAAAATAAAATTCATTTAGTAAGGAGCAGTGCCATCTGTTTTTTAGATAACAAAGCATATGTCCAAAGAGAGAGAAATGTTATCTCTTCCTTCCTTCATTAAACCTCAAAGACTATGCTAGTTAAAATAACATACCTGAGTTAAAAGTCATAGTTCCCTTAAAACATTTTTTTGTCTCAAATGTATTGAGTACATGTAAGTGGGGCTCTTGGTTGCCTTTTTTGTGTTTATTTGGCTCTTCTTAGTTTAGACTAGTTACAGGTTGCTTTTCAGCACTGTCCTGTGTGTTTGGTTAACAGATAAGAAAATAAAATAATCAGTTCCTTACTTGTAATGTAATTTTCATCATGGTACCATCCCAAATAGCTGTAATGTTTCCATTGAGGCATAAGCATAGACCAGTCAGAATGTGATGGGTATTTACTAACATATAAAATTGTAATGAAAGTAGTTTTTTGTCTCAGTCTTGAAATATGTGTCCTATCTTTAGGAAGATACGTGGTTGCAGTGTTGCTGTCTGGCCACCAGATAGAGACTGAAGCTTGTGCAATAGGATTTTTCTTTTTCTTTCTCGCCCACCCCCCGCCCTTTTTCTTTTCTGGTTGAGCATTCTTTGAAGCCAAGAGGGAAATCAGTATAACCCCATGATAAAGAATTTGAGAGTGTTACTGTATAACATGGCTAATGACCACCTTGTTCCATAGTCTTCCATCATCAGGAAGAAGGGAGCAGGAGTCTCCAAAAGGATCTTGGAGAAAGAAGAGAATGTTACAAATGTTACAAACTTTATGAACTCAAGAGAGCAAAACCAGTACCTGTTAAAAAGTTCGTACAGGTTAAAGTGAGTCCTCAGAAATGTGTGTCTCTCTAAATGCACAATTAAAAGCACAGTTTTCAAATAAGGCACTGGCTGCAGGCAATGTAGGGATACCCTGCAGAATTTTAATTATTTATGATTAGGGGACAGCAACAATTTTTTTTAATTTTTTTTCTTAACCAGGCTGGTTATTTCAGAGTTGAAATTAGAAGGTTTTTGTTTGTTTGTTTGTTTTTTTTAAGAAAGCAAACAAATTTGACAGAAAAAATAGAAAATAAACATAAATAAACATAAATACTTGGCCTACAAATTCCATTTTCAAATTAGAGCAACCTTATGTCTGAGTAGTTGGTCTGAACTGTGGAGTTCTTCCACACTGAGACTCTTTCTTCAAAACTCGTAACCTGCATAATGGACACCCTGTGCTGGTCATGGCAGCCTAGGGCAGAGGCTGGTCCCCGCCGTGTTTGTGCACCGCAGCATGGTTTCTTTACCAGCAAAATGTACCGGTGTTTCCATGTCCCAATAATCTCTTTAAATCAGATTAAGAAATTTAAAGGAAATACTTTGTAATAAAAAAAGAATTAAGGAATTAGTTTCATAAACCTGCTTAAGGGAAATAGATGGTGGTGGGCATATCCATGAGTGAATTGACTGGAACAGGCACCTAGGGGATGACTTGTGTTAAAAGTCCTTGAGGGAAGTTTAACTGGATTGCGTTACCTCTGAGAAACATTCCCTAATCAAGAAGACCATCAGTCAGCAGTCTTGTGGGGGTGTACAGATGTTATGTGGGCGTATTTGGAGTGGTGTGCATCAAAGCTTTGAATTGCTGTTTCTCGGGACTCTTCAGCTCCGCTGCATTTTGTACCTGTTGGGAGTCCCAGCGTCACGCAGGTGCACTAAGCAAGTGTCTTGCCTTTCCCCCCCATCCTTAGCTTTCATGTTCGTGCTCTGCCTTCCTCTCACACTCTCCTTTTCCCTCCTATGTGGTCTGTGCCTTCATCAGAAGAGAGCGTGAGCTTAGCTTCTGGTATGGTTGCTTGGGTTCCTGAGTTCAGGTCCAATTTCAGAAGCACAAATTCTCTTTATTGCTTCTGTTTGTAGGAATTTTTGGTCACTTTGACTTTGTTTTTTTTTTTCATTTGGTCATTGAGTAAAAAAACCTGAGACACCACTGTAAGTGCTGTAAGTATTAAGTAATACCATAAAAGATAGAAGAGCAGCTATGCTTTTCCACTTCTTTTATTAGTTCTGCAATACTGATATAAAAATCAGTTTCATTATTTTTGTTGACAGCTTATGTTCTTTCCTCAGCTCTGCAGGAGGCTGCATATCAGTTTAGCTATAGTAGGAGGCAGCAGATGAGATTAAGCACTTGGAAGTGAAGAGAGTTACAAGTGTGAGGGTTATTTGATGGCATGAGATGAGATAATGGGAGATGAGACTTGTAAGGCTGTGTGTGGTGGTGCTCAGTCATCTAACCCTCTTAATAACGAGTAAGGAAGTAGAAGAAGCTTTAACGTAGATGAAACAAGCTTCTCCCCAGTGGAACTGCTTAAACTTGCCCTGTGGTTTCCTGCCCTTGGGAAGAGAGGGAATAGAGAGAGTCAGGCTAGGGGACCAATCACACGAACCTCACCACCGCTCTCCTAGCTCTCCATCTGACGCTCTCGCTGCATGAGACAGAAGTTGCCAGAGCTTGTCTGGTGGTGCAGTTAAATCATTGTCTGCTGAGCAGGTAGTTAGCTTTAGCCAAATTAAATGGTTCCTGACTCAGTTTTTTCTGCCTTCTCTTTACTGTGGGTACTACTCACCTCCAGCTTGCCACTTGAAATTTTATCTTTTCAGGAACTTTATCTTCTGAGATTTCAGAAACATCTTAAGGAGGAGTAGAAGTTGATTGGTAGATCCAGAATTCACGTGGCATATGTGTGCAAAGAAAAAGAGGCACACAAATAATTATCACACATCAAATCTTGTTTCTTCAGGAAACAAATAAAAAATGGCCTGCTGTTGAAGATGGTTTTGTTGTAAATGTAGTAAATTTTAGGAAATACAAATGAAGAACATAACAACCTTTTCAGGGGCGTTCTTTTAAAAGTTTGAAAGTACGTATGGTGTACATGTGTGTGCTTTAGAATTCTTTAGATTTTCTGTAGGTTTCAGATTTAGGTTTAGGCCTGGGTATTGCAAAAGTAGACCTAAGGCTTTTTTATTTGGAATTTAATAGTTTTAATGTGGTAAACGGCCACAGTTCTCCAGTAGTTACTACAATTAGCTTCCGTTTGTGGTGTTAATGCAGCTATGCATTAAATACAATTACAGTTCGTGTATCAGTCATGCAGTAGAGGAGTAATATCAGGAAAAAATCTCTGTTGTCAAAGGAGCTGTATTTTTAACTGAGGGGAAAAACTGTTTATTGGGATTAAGCCTGTTAGGCATAATGGGAGGAGAGGTAGGAATCTTGGTGTGTTAGTTTGATTTGGTTTGTTTTTAATTAAATAAATTAAAAAGTAACTTATCTAAACTGTTATTTTGATTCCCATATTTGTTTTTCTTTTTTAATGCCAGCTTAAAGAAAAAAAATATTGCAATGAAAGAACTCATTTCTGTGAGGAATATCACAATTTGGTGTAGTCTTTATATCAGTGAAGTCCTAGCTTTTTTTTCTAAGTTATGATATGGTCATATTACAGAGGCGGATGCCCCAAACGTTCCGTGATCCGGCCACTGCTCCGTTGAGGAAACTCTCCGTAGATTTGATCAAAACATACAAGCATATTAATGAGGTAATGGCTCCACCTACTTTTATAATGTCTATCAATGTGAATTTTTTGTTTACAATACATTATTAAGTATATTTTCTATGAATAATCTGGTGAAGAGCTAAGAAAAATCAAGCTTTCTCTCTGTTGTTCACATGTCATTTGAGGTCATTGAAGTCATAGTCCTGCTTCTGTCCTGCACATAGGAAATTTTGTACCCTGGAATTCATTTTCTACTGTTTTATAGACAAATGTTGAGGTTTTCTGTTGTGTATAAGGATATATGAGTGGCACAAACACTCTTTTAGCTCATGCTGTAAACCTTTATTAATAAATCTAAGGACTTTTAAGGAAAATAGTAAAGCGTCTTCCCTAAACTATTTAATTAAATATTGTTGGCAAATGTAAAATATAAAAGTTAGGTGGTTAATATAGGAAAGCATCAGTTAGTTTCTAACTCTTTGGCAACTGTCGGGAACGTGAGGGGATTTCTGCAGAGATTACTGACTTCCTTGGAATTCTTCTTTTCCAGTCTTGTGGAAAGAACAACTGATAACTCTTCTTTCCAGGCTACTTACAGTTTTTAATTTTGCTGTGTGTGTAGTGTACCGTGATGTATCTTTTCTTTTTGTACCTATGAACTCTAGGGATTAGAGTTATTTTTATTTAGATCTGCTTTCTGAGTTTTTAAATTACTCATCAAGACTTTGCTTTGGTATAATGACTTGACTTCAAATAGAGTGGTAGCAGGAGAGGATTGTTTGTTTTTTTCCAGTAGTAGAAGTTGCATTTTAAAATCACAGGGTTAGATGTGATGATTATAAAAGCTGATTCTATTCGTTATTGAACTGATGTTCTAAACAGTGCTCTTAAGCAATGTATTTGTTACTTTTAGGTTTACTATGCAAAAAAAAAACGGCGGCATCAACAGGGCCAAGGAGATGATTCCAGTCACAAAAAGGAGAGGAAAGTTTACAATGATGGCTATGATGATGACAACTATGACTATATTGTAAAAAATGGGGAGAAGTGGATGGATCGTTATGAAATTGACTCTTTAATAGGCAAAGGATCCTTTGGACAGGTAATGTATATCAGCTGAGCAACCTGTAATTCACGTGATAATTCACGTGAATCATCTTTGATGTGGTATTTCTGTTTCGTTTTGAAATTAAACTCTTTTTTCTTAATACTGTTATATTGAGCGCCTGCTCAAGACACTCGTAATTTGTGCTGTTTCTTGTTACTACAGATAACATTTGAATAGACTTTAGTATGTAGATCTGGTAAGGCATTTTGCAATGAGCAAATCCTCAGCCTTCTGCTATCAGTTCACATTTTTAGCTGTTTGGCTTGGGTTTTTAAATTAAAACAATAGTCTAGTGCTAGGGATTATCTATTACAAATGTTACTCAGTAACATTTGTTTTGACTGTTCGTAGCTGTAGCCAAGGCTTGAGAAAAAGGCTGGGAGGAAGATGGAGCTTTTCTTTTGTTGTCTTTGTTAGTTTTTCTCAGATTTTGCCAGTCGTTTTACAGTATTGGTTTTGATGACTTGGTAATTGCATTTGGATATAATGTCTGCTTTAGTGAAGCCTCAGTGAAGCTTAGTGGAGCCTTAGTTCTGTTTTGTGACATCACTACAATTAATGTCACACACTCAATTGTGGCTTTATTGTAGTATCAAGAGAAGATATTTAAGAAAATAAATTAATCTGGAAAGAGCAAAAGTTGTAAAAATGTTTTCTCTGAATTCAGAAAGTGAAAAACGTTTAGAAAGCGAGTTTGGAAAACTTGAGAGATTTTACTGATGTATTTGACTTTTCTCTTTAAGGTTGTGAAGGCTTATGATCGAGTGGAACAGGAGTGGGTGGCTATCAAAATAATAAAAAACAAGAAGGCTTTCTTAAATCAAGCCCAGATTGAAGTGCGACTGCTCGAGCTTATGAACAAACATGACACTGAGATGAAGTACTATATAGGTATTTCAATAGTTATTCTTCATTTTTATTTAATCAAATTATGAATATTTTAGATCGTTTTATATAGCGCATATATATATATATATATGCTTCTTGTGCTAAAGAAATTGAACTAATAATACAACTTTAAAAATTATTACTATTATTTAGTGCAAATTTTCCAGTTTGCTTTGCAACCGGACCAGATCCAGAAGAAGAATATATAAAATTATTTGGGATAACAAAAGTTTAACTTTGTAGTATTGAGATTTTTCTTTTTCCAATTAATGATATGAACAGCTGAAGAAGTTGCCATGGAATGGCTTTTCCACACAAGCTGTGGTCTGTGGTAGTTTGCATCTCTTTCACTACTTTTGATATATCTTATGTCAGAACAGTCATGGATAAAAGCATGCATATTTAATGTAAGACAGCAACATACAGTAGTTTTATGGCTAGCTTTATTATTATTTTCTGATCGTTTGTGTATAAAAAAGCTCAAAATTTTGCACAGCAAAACTGAGAGAAGACTTGTGTAAATGTTAAGACTTGCTCATTTATGGCTCAGAAAATATTTTTAAGCTTATAATTTTGATGGTTCCTGTAGATTGGAATGCTGTTCCCTAGACTTATTATTACAGTGCTATTTGAACTTTATAATAATAATGAAATTAAGTCAGCTTGTGTAAAAAGTTTGTTAAATCTTATCTATCCTCTGGAGTCAAGGATTGGGCAAAAAGATGACGGAAGGAAAGGAACAGCATGTTGTAAAGAGACATGGAAAAGTGTGAAAAAGAGTGATTAAGGAAAATGAAACTGGTTTGAAGCATCCTTTAATTTGTAGAGACCGAAATACTATTAGCTATGCTTTTCTTATTTTCATATGTATGTTGGATTACTAATTTTTTTTTCTGTAGTTTAGAAAGAAACCTTTGAAATAATGTTAATATATGTTGTTATTAAATTATCTGATGACTACATTTTACCTTGTTTCATAGAATATTATCTTTAGAATACATTTTATGTATTCATTGTAAAAGTTTTTAAGGTATTTTAAACTTAAATTTATTAATAACATGTTTGCATAAAACAAAAACTAAGCTTGACAGTATAATATGTCAGAAAGATGTTTCAGGAATGTTAGACATGACCAGTTTTAGATTAATACACAGCAAATAAAGGCTCTATAGGGATCATCAAATAAGCTCTTAGAATTTTAAATTTTTATAGAGTCTGTTTGTAACATCAGGTAAAATGAAATGGACCAAAACATCATATAATCTTCCTCTGTGAATTAAGACAGGATGGCTTTATATAGAGAGCAGAGCTGAAACAAAAAAAGGAAAAAAAGTTTTGATAATTTTGAACAGTAGAGAAATAATATATACTGTCTTTGCTTAGGCAGGTGATTTTAGGCTTGTCTTAGACTTGTTTCAAGCTGATTTCCAAATATATTAGGGTATATTTGAATAGTTCCCCCTTTTATTTCACACAGTATTTAATGAACATGATAACATGAGTAAAGATCAAAAACCCCAAATAGATAATGTTTTGAATGGGTATCTTGTTTGCATGCTGAGCAAAAACTGACCATGGAAAACTGAGATCTTCAGGCACTTCACTGGAAAATACAAGTGTAGGAACAGTTACTTGTGAACTTACTTTTGCAACAAGACTTAATTGAAGCATTCAGCATATTAAAATAAGTTGTCTGTAGGACATGGACAATTCACCCTTGCAAAGGCTTTCAGATGCATGATGTTGCAAATAGCTGAATAAGGCTGAAAGCATTGCAAGTGTTACAATATACTGTCTGATGTGAAATGGAGACTTCAGGGAGAACATGGTTAAATACACCGTAGCCTGATTTTTAAAAACATAGTGTTTAACTGCTTACACTCCTATCAGATATCCTCGAGTCCCTTCAGACCTTCTGACTGGTGTCCTTCACATGTAACACAAGTGTAAGAGTACATTAAGGTCTTCAAGTTTTGTGAAAAATGGTGGCAGAGTGGAGGAGAAATGTTCAAATGTCATGTTTTCAGTGAAGGAAAGATATGCAAATTGAGCTCTTACCCAAATTATTTGACCTGTGTGGTGGTTGCAAGTGGTAGTAGCTGGCCAGTAGCATGCTGGTAGTTACAAATCAGTACGAGCAGTTGGTGTTTCTTGCCAAGTTGGCAGGTCCAGCAAGCTTAGGTGGTGTGGGGAGGAATTGGAGTCAATGGTAGGCCCCAAGGACGTGCAGAGATGCTGGTGCTTTCCTGGTGGGAGCATAGTGGAAATATGGCAAAGATGAGAAAATACGAAAGATCTAGACAATGGTGCATTGCAGGAACTGGCATCAGGGTGGAAACAAATGGTATTGGTACAGGTAAGTTGTAAGGGATGCATGAAAAACTGGCTTATGGTAACAGAGGGAAAAAAAAAATCCATAGGACACCAAATAATGACCTTAATTGAAAGCCTGAATTCTCATTATGCTAATATTGGGAAATGTGTTGCTTTTTATCTGAGGGATGAAGTATTTTTCCTATTTCAATTTTCTTTCACTTGGGGCAACCAGCCTGAATGATTGAGAGACAGGTAACCCTGCTTGCCTCTGAACAGATTAATGTGATGAATTTTTCACCTATTTCATGAAAACAAAAAAAAAAGACGATTGGATTGGGACTGAATTGGTTCCTTTCATAAATTGAGATTATGTCTGATTGAAATGAATATAATGCCTTTGGGATGTTGATCAGCTTTATTAATTGAAGTAATCAATAGAAGTCACGGTTTATAAACTGCAGTAGTGTCTTAATATATTTTAAATTAATCTGACAGTCAAATATTTTATCTAGAAACATAAGGGGAATTCGTAATAGAGACTTCAGTCTAACGTGCAGTACCTTTTTTACTGTTGAGAATGTCGCTCTGTGTGCACTTTTTCCCAGTCTGCTTGGACTTGAATACAGTTTTAGCTTTTGGAGCGTGGAAATGAGCTCTTCCCTGAAAACGATCATAAGTGTTGTTGACAAAGATTGTGTTACACCCAGTTTGTGCTTCTTGTCTTTTTTGCTGATATTTTTATTTACTCACAGATGTGTTTGCCTTTGCTAATAGGAGAGTGATAGCTTATTTTGAAAAAATATCTCTTTTATCTTTTGAAACGTTTTTTGGTTAATATAGCTTTACTGAGGTGCACCTGAGGACATTTTGGATGTGTAAAATGTCCCCCTGTACCCTAGGCATGGCAGCAATATTCTGTAAATAACCATAGATCTAGGAAAAAAAAAAAAAGCAACAATTATCTTACCCACAGGTCAACTTCCTACATATTGATGAAAATATTTAAGCATTGTGTTGTAATTAGTATTTAATACTTACCACATAGGATATGTGTTAATTATTTTCTTCCCCTTTTTAAAGTGCATTTGAAACGTCACTTCATGTTCCGAAACCATCTCTGCTTAGTCTTTGAAATGCTGTCCTACAATCTGTATGATCTATTGCGGAACACCAACTTCAGAGGTGTCTCATTGAACCTGACACGAAAATTTGCACAGCAGATGTGCACTGCACTGCTTTTTCTGGCGACTCCTGAACTTAGTATCATTCACTGTGACCTAAAACCTGAGAATATCCTGCTCTGTAACCCCAAACGAAGCGCTATCAAGATTGTTGATTTTGGCAGTTCGTGTCAACTTGGACAGAGGGTGAGTATTAGTAAAAATTCTAATTATGCTACTGTTGGATACATGTGAAAAATTTACTTTTTTTAAGTCATAATACGTAGATAGCTAATTGAAACTTCATTAATGATGACTTAAATTAAATAGTAGCTAATTTTATATAGGTTGTTAGAGATCAACAGTCTGTAGCAGCTTTAAATATGAGTTTTAGTGCCACAGTAGATAAACTTTCACCATAGTGATAGTTTATCTACTATCTTTCATTTCTCTTTGGTTATGTTTCTATGCTGTGGCAATGCAGAATGCATCAGCACTTCATTGTAGAAGTCTGCAGTATTATTAAATAAAATACTCTTATATTATTTTCTTGTTCTGGATGTATTACTCCTTCTGCTTTAGAATGTCCTCTATTTAGTATGACTTGGAGATAAGAAGATATTTGAGGGCCGAGACAGTGCAGTAGCTGGCTCTGAAAGACACTGGTTATGATTAACCCATTTTTAGAAACACTTCAGCAACTGTGGAAAGACTGAATTGAGTTTAGTGGTGATATTGCTATGAGTAAAGATGCATATGTGCAAAGCACTTCCAGGACAAAGGACCAGACTGCTTTCTTTTGGCAGTTCTTCAGATTAGGATAGATCCATACTATTAAATAAATTGTCCAAAATTTTGTAACTGTGTCCTGTTGTTCGTGTATTTTGAAGATGAGTGCAGTTTTTATTTAAACTGTTAGAATCTGTTGAGCATGGCCTATCCAGCATAGCCAATTAGCTGTATATTTGCTTTAAGAAATGATAAAATAACTAAATAACTATAATAACCAAGTAACTATAATAATAATAATAATAATAACAACTAAAATTGCGATAATAACAATAGTAACAATAACTATTAATATATTAAGATCATAAATAATTCTGCTTGGATGCCCAAGCCCGTTTTCTTTAGGAAGAGGTTTGAATTATATTTCTCAAGTGTTTGATTTGTACTGACAATTTGATCACTGAAAAGTTTATCAGCATGGACTGTTCACCTTGTACCTTACAGTCTAGTACAAATAGACTCTTTCCTGATTGAAGTAATTACGTTTAGCTGAGCAAGTGACCACCTCCATTCAGAGTACCATTGCTCTAGTTGTTTGCACTGAAAAAAAATTGTTAGTTACATAAGGAAAGCTTCCATATAGAACTTAGACTTTAGTTTCTTTGAAAAAACAATTTTGTGCTTTCCTGGGTCAGTTGTGCACCTTTTGGCAGTTTTGTGTATAGATTTGTGGATGATTTTTGCTTTGAGAAAGCTGAGTGTTGAAAAAAAACAAACCAACCAACCAAAAAACCTCCCCAAAATATGTAACAATTGCAAAAAAGATGAAGTTTTAGAAGTATGACTAGTAATACTGCAGATGGGATCATTATATGAGGAGAATTAAGAAACTTCATAGACTAACTTCAACAGAAGTCCCCCACTTCTCTTTTGAGGAGTTGGGACTGGCCAGTAGCACCCCATTGCTTTTTCACATAATAAGTTTGGGAAGAGCAGGTCAGAATGTTGTGTATTGCATTGAAAGCAGTGGTGAGATGTGTATTTAGATCAGTAAGAGGACATTTTGCTATAAACTAGAAACTTTTCAGCTTGGGATGAAGAAAGGCATAAGGAGGTGAAATGAGATCTTGATTGTTTAGGTCAATAATAAAATAACTTTGAGATGTTAAGAAGCACAACTACAAAAACCTAGTGTAATTCCTTGTTAAAGTTAACTTAAATAGCGGTGAGGAAATACCAGTACCTTTGTCAAAAGTGATGGATAAAATTGCATGTTACTTAGAGTATAAAGTATGGTTCTTTTAGGTATTTTTTTGTTTGATTGTTTTTGGCTAAGGGTTTTGGAGTGTTTTGGTTTAGGGTTTTGTTTGTTTGTTTATTTGTTTTATTTTTTTAAATATACCTGTGGTTAAGCCAGTCTCCAGGTTTAGCGTCAAGATAGAATTATCTGTCTTGTGAAAGGAGCAGGATGGTTGGGCGTGGAAGGAGGTTGCTTTTTTCCATGCGTTGTTTTCTAGTTCCTGGATTGACCTGATAATTTAGTCTCATTTCATCACATCATAATTGTGGCTTTTGAGCTTTTACTATAGATTTTGTCAGAAGTGTTACATGATTCTGATGTGGCTTGTGGAATAGTTTTTCTTTGAGTGATACCAGACTAAAATTTTGCTGTATGATTAATTGCATGAGATCACACTCGTCAACCCTAAAGTGTAGAATACTTTCATCATGAGTGAATCTGCACCTCTTTCCTTTTTTTTCTTCCTTTTTTTTTTTTGCGAGAGTGTGTGAATGCTAGTGTTTTCTTAAGAAGTAACATTTACGTATTTGTATAAATCTAATGTATAGATACTTTTTAGTATCACTAATACCTTGGCTTTCTCTACACTGAAAATGTAATTCATGGTAGTTCTGTTTTGTAATACAGAATCATAATAGTGTTCTTTGGATGCTGTGTGTTACCTTTAGATGCTTTTATTTCAGATATACCAATATATCCAGAGTCGTTTTTATCGATCACCAGAGGTGCTACTGGGAATGCCTTATGATCTTGCAATTGATATGTGGTCCCTTGGGTGTATTCTAGTTGAGATGCACACTGGAGAGCCTCTTTTTAGTGGGGCAAATGAGGTATGCAGCTATATTACAGTACAAGTAATTTGATTTTTTGGTAGTTGTTCATTCTCATTATGACTTTCATCTGTTTAATTGTAATGCATATATTAGGGAAGTGTGGTAATTCTAAAAGGAATAAATGTCAGTGAGAGCAGTGGCTTTTGTCAGAGCTCTAAATTGCCTGTTAATAATTTTCTGTTTCTACATCCCCCCTTAATCCTTATTCACGAGTTTGTTTAGTACATATTGGATTTTTCTTAAACTCCCAATTAGTTTAGAACTTGTCTGGGTAGTTAATGTTTGCTTCCCATGTGACTATAGAATATCACTCAGTCACACTGCTCAGCTTTCCGTCACATACTCTTCACAAATATTCTTTGTTTGGAACAGGTGGATCAAATGAATAAAATAGTGGAAGTTTTGGGGATACCACCTACCCACATCCTTGACCAAGCACCAAAAGCAAGAAAGTTCTTTGAGAAGTTGCCAGATGGCACTTGGAACTTGAAGAAGACCAAAGATGGAAAAAGGGTAGGTTACAGAACTAGGATGAGAATATGGACTGTCTCTTTAAAAAAAACATATTAAAAATGGTACGATGTTACTTTGCCTTACATGTTGCTGTACTGAAAATGTAGCTTTATTGTTGTTTATTATTGTTCCATGTTGTAAGACAGGTTGATTAAATAACACTTTCCATAGTGTTGAAAAGTTTCTTACTTTTATTTGACTTACTTCCTTTTATGGCATGTTTAAAGTATGCATGTCCAAGGCTTAATATATAACTTGATTTCAAGCAATTTCTGATTTCCCAACAGGAATACAAACCACCCGGAACTCGTAAACTTCACAATATACTGGGAGTTGAAACAGGAGGACCAGGTGGACGTCGTGCTGGAGAATCGGGTCATACTGTAGCTGACTACTTGAAGTTCAAAGACCTCATCTTAAGGATGCTTGATTATGACCCTAAGACACGAATTCAACCTTATTATGCCCTACAGCATAGTTTCTTTAAGAAAACAGCAGATGAAGGTACAAACACAAGTAACAGTGTGTCTACGAGTCCTGCAATGGAGCAGTCGCAGTCTTCAGGAACCACCTCTAGTACATCTTCAAGCTCGGGTAAGATTTTCTCATTAACAGATAACAAAATTATATTTCCTAATCACATAAAAGGAACCTTTCCCAGTTAAGTGTCATCTCTTTTTTTTTGTTGTTAAAAAACCAAATATGTCAGTCTTGCTGATTGAAACAAGTATTTTAATCGACTGGAACAGGTAACTGCTCCATTTAAAAGTAGATGAGCAAAAAAGTGCACGATTATCATAGGTCTTGTATTTTTACCTTGAAGCATTTTAAATATCTTCATGCTGCCATTGTTTTACAGCGTACTGTAAATTTACTGTCTCTTTAGTTATTGTACATGTTATGATTTTATAGGTGGATCTTCTGGAACAAGCAACAGTGGAAGGGCACGGTCAGACCCCACACACCAGCATCGACATAGTGGTGGACACTTCACTGCTGCTGTTCAAGCTATGGACTGTGAAACACACAGCCCACAAGTATGCTTAAGTAGATCTGTGGTCTGTTTGATTTATAGGAATTTTCTGAGAACAGTAAATCCCTAAAACTAATTAATGCTTTCATTTCAGGAATGAAGTGGTTTAGACATAGAACTAGTTGCCAGATTTAGTCTGTGTTTTACTCCCCACTCTTGTATAATCATAGGTACGTTAGTTCAGTCACTTAGGCAAAAGTACTGCAGGTAGCTGTAAAAATTTCCATGGATTCTGCAGAGGTCAAGGTTTTGAATCAGAAGCAATAAAGCAGGTGGAGCTGTCAGTGCTTCATCTTACACAGAGCATAAGCTTCATCTTACACAGAACTATGCATCTTCCAGCCCAGTGAAGAACTAGCTTGTACTTGAGTGGGCTCCTGCTGGAATTCTTACTTCCATTTTATGGAAGGTACTTCACCAACATTATCATTAGCTGAATTAGTGTTTATTCAGTACTGCTCCTTGGAAAGAAGCAACAACTAATTTATTAACTACAAATAATTCAGTAATACTTTCAGTTCAGTACAGAACAGACAAAAGTATAAATTAGTGTACGTTAGCTTGTTTTGTTACTGGAAGAATTAAACTGGAATGTGATAGTGATTTATCATGTGTGCTTCTTTGCAGCTGACAGAAAACAAACTTTCTCCCAAGTAGACAATTTAGTTGATGCAACAAATCGATGTTTAGCTAGATCTCGCTATTTTAATAATCTTCATAATCAACTGTGTTCTTCCAGAGGAGTGAGTAGTACTCCTCTAAAGCTTTTGACGCTATCCAAGATATGAACTACAACATATTCATTTAGCTTAGCATGTTAATTGTATCCAGAGGTCTGAATTGGAGATCAGGGCCTTACCATTCTACATGTTGTACAAATATTATGTTGTTTATTACTACTATTATGTAAAGCTCCTTCTATAATTTTGACAATAAGGTCACATACTGGGCTTACTTAAACTTGTTTGAAAAACGCACGCAGAATATGAGTTCATTTTTTTTTAAGGTATATTTAGACTGCAAGGTTTGTTTAACTTCTTTAAAAGTTACCATGGACCTTAATAACTTGATCTGTCTCATATATTGCAAATGGACAGATTTGATTAAGCACTTTAATTTTTATTTTCCATATTACCATAGGTTCGACAACAGTTTCCTCCTCCAATTGGTTGGACAGCCACTGAAGCTCCTACACAGGTCACTGTTGAAAACCATCCAGTTCAAGAAACCACCTTCCATGTAACCCCTCAACAACAGAATGCATTACATCATCATCACGGAAATAGCTCTCACCACCACCACCACCATCACCACCACCACCACCATCATGGACAGCAAGCCTTGGGTAGCCGGACCAGGCCGAGGGTCTACAATTCTCCAACAAATAGCTCCTCCACCCAGGATTCTATGGAGGTGGGCCACAGTCACCACTCCATGACATCCCTGTCTTCCTCAACTACTTCTTCCTCTACATCTTCCTCCTCTACTGGTAACCAAGGCAATCAGGCCTATCAGAACCGCCCAGTGGCTGCTAATACCTTGGACTTTGGACAAAATGGAGCTATGGACATGAATTTAACAGTCTACTCTAATCCGCGCCAAGAAACTGGCATAGCTGGACATCCAACGTACCAGTTTTCTGCTAATACAGGTCCTGCTCATTACATGACTGAAGGACACCTTGCAATGAGGCAAGGGATTGATAGAGAAGAGTCTCCCATGACAGGAGTTTGTGTTCAGCAAAGTCCTGTGGCTAGCTCGTGACTAAACTGAAACTAAGTTTGTTTCTTGTGTGTTTTTATAGAAGTGGTGTTTTTCCAAAAACAAAGTGCAAAGCTGCTTGAATCAGAAGGAGATAAACTCACTGAACC
>NW_010294978.1:34421-44556 GCF_000700745.2 Antrostomus carolinensis
TTGTTGTTTTTTTGGGGGGTTTTTTTGGTGGTGTTTTTTTTTTTTTTTTTTTTAAGAGCCATGTCCGGACCCACCTTAACGGATAGCTTAGTGGTGTTCACCTTTTACTTCCCCCATTTTAACTTACCACAACCTAGTCATAGCTTGGTTTTTTTGGGGAGGGGTTTTTTTTTTTGTCTCATTCAACAGGGATTATTGTTCAAATGTTAGTTGTAGTTGCAAACTAGTTTCTTTTTAAAGGCATTGCACATGATTTATAAAAAGGCCCTTTTGAAGTTTTTGGGTGGGAGGGGAGTGAGTAATATATATATTTTTTCTTTTTTCTTTTTTTTTTTTTTTTTAGTTCCCCAAACAAACACGGGCACAGAAATGCAGTACTGTAAGAAAGAGGGACCTTCAGATTACACAAATATATATTCTTCAGCTGTAAAAAGGGACGGTTGTAATGGAGTTTGTAAGGCACATTAAGCATGCTAAGTGGCGGTGATCAGAACTCTCCTTTTCTGAATCTACTGAGGATCAAAGCAGCAATTGTAATGGGATTCTGTGGGTCTCATATTTTGGAGACCGCAGTCAGTTAGCATTGAAATATTGAAATATGACTGAGGTGCACTGAGAAGCAATCAACGGGTCGGTCCTGGCCAGTCCTGGGGAGGTCTAAGCGGTGGTCTTTGGGATAACCTTTGGCCTTATGGATTTGGACTCTTAAGTTAGAAGAGCCTACCATTTCAGATGCAATCACTTTTGGACATGCTTTTGCAGACAGTCCTTAATGCTGAAAACACAGAGAATGGGTAATTCAAGAGGCCTTTCTTTTAAAATAGACTTTTGTGACCCACTTATTGTAAGGTATTGCAAGGTCACTTTGCGTGTGTCATAAAGTTGACTTCCTTATTGGTTGAAGGTCACAGGAGTAGTGGTTTGCGTTTGATGGAAATAGCTACAACTGTGTCCCTTCCTGCTTTTTACTTTTTTCTTTTGCTTTTTCTCAGCACGTGGTTTCTCCACCATTACTTCTGCACAAAGACGTCTTCTGTTCATCCTGAACATTTTTAAAAATGCAGAATTTTATGTGACTGCTTTTTTGCCTCACAATTATGCTGTGAATTTTACAAAAAATTATTTTCTTTTTTGATAATTTATTGTACCAAAGCTGTTTTTATAGCACATAGATGTCTGTAACCAATAATGTAGCAGTTCTGCACTTTGACACAAGGTGTAACTAGACCATTTTTAAATGTCAGTTGAAAATTATGGCTGTACTATTGCTTAAACAAAACTGGAACTGTTGTTGAATTCATAGCCAATACATTTACAGCAATCTGTGTACTGAACATAATAGATTGACATCTACTTTGAAACTATAACATCTGTTACATTATAAATGTGTTCAGGCTTCTGAAGGTAAAAGGGACACTAGATCCAGAAGCTATGAAACCAGCAGTTGATTCTTGTATTCCTTATTAACATAATTGTAAACTTGAAGGCAAGACCTTGATTGCATGAACAGGTCCAAAATAATAGTCTGAGTAAAGCAAAACACTCACACGAGACCTGGGGTTAGCAGGCTGTATTTAACAGGTGCCTACTTTTTGGGTAATGCTGCCTTAATATAACACAGTCAGCTTGGCAGTTGCAAAATTTACAGGCCCATTCAGAGATGTATTTATATGAAAAGTCAAAGCTCCATGATAAACATTTGAAAGAATAAGGGTAATTCAGTGATTGCCTATCCCAGATTAACATTGGTTGCCCATTATATATTACAGAAGCAGTGATCTACCTCTGCCAGTAAGCCCTTTTAAAAGTTGATAAAGCAGAAAATTCAGAGTTCATACTGGTCAATTCCATGCAGCTAAGTCATTTTTCAGACTAAAAGATGGAATTCTTTTACAGTGGCAATGCAGCAGCTGACTACCACTTAAATGGGAATGAATACTTGGGATTACAATTTTTTTGTACATCACAATTTTTTTTTTTTTTTTTTTTTTCAAATCAGGCAATCCATATTTCTTTTCTATTGACACATCAACCCTGTGGATGAAAGTGTTTTGGGTTTTTCCCCTTTTTTTTTTTTTTTTTTTTTTAACTCAGTAATTCAGAGAAGTTCACGGGATTTGGAAGGTTGTCACCTTAGAAACAGGATGCTGAGTTTAGCAATATAAAAAGGAATCCAGTACTTACTGCTGTCTAGGAATATAAGGGTAATATGAAATCTGGGTAATTTTTGTGTGCACGGGTTGCCACACCTTAGCAAGCACCAAAAAACAAAGCAGTTAAAAAAATCTGCATAAAGAAATCATAAAATCCAGTGCTTCTGCATACTGTGTTATGTTACAGTCCAGTTTTGTGTGCTTTACTACACAGTTTGGTTACAGGACTTCTGTGCATTGTAAACATAAACAGCATGGAAAAGGTTAAATACCTGTGTTCAGATTGTAAGATCTAGTCCGGACTTGCTGTGTATATTGTAACGTTAAATGAAAAGACAAGCCCTTTGTATTATAGTCATGCAGTCTTATGTATGATAAACAGTTGAATAATTTGTCCTCAGACTCTTTACTGTGCTTTTTAAAAAAAAAAAGAGTAATTTAAGAAAAAAATGTAAACATAGTAAATCTTCCTATGCAATTAACCTACTCCAAGCCATGGTATGGTAGGTATAATTATACTATAATCTGTAAATATCAGATACATTGAAACAGACTTAAAAATATGAAAGTAAAAGTTGGAGGCATAACAGATAATTTTGAGTTTTTAATTGAAACAGCAAGGTATACAAATCATTGATGTATGAACACAGCTCTGCTTGATTCTGACAGACTGTTACTTGTAGTTTGAGTTCTTTATATTATCATCTGTTAGTTTGAATGTTCTTATATGCACTGCAGCTTTCTGCCTATTACAGACTAGCTGATTTTAAGGCCAGAAGTGACCATGGGAATGAAATAATCAGACTGGCATGCCATTATCCCTAGAATTCAATCTAGTTATTTCTGCATCATGAAGTCCCTATCTTTTGGGTGCAGTAGAACATCCTTTTGAAAAAGATAGCTGATTTTCATATAGACTCTTCAGGTGTGAGGATTTTTCCGTGTCTCTTGAGTGATTCAGCTAGTTTATTTTCCTCCTTCAGTTTTAGGACTGTTTAGTTACACTGCTGGCCATCAGATAGCTAGCTGCCTATTAGAATAACGAATAACTACTCTAGTTTTAAACTATTTCACTTTATTCACCTAAAAATATGCTAACTTTAATAACCTATATAGATGGAGTTCCTCAGATCTCTAACTGTAAAGCTTTTACGGCTCTTCTGAAACTTCAGATGTTTTAAAATCCATTCTAAAGCGTGGACATAAGAACTGCATACAGCATATGGTAGTAATTTCAGTATTGCTGTGTGCGTCTAGTATGTGCAGGTACATTCTCGAACCTTTCAGTTTGTATCTCCGCTTATTTGTTTATACCTCCAGGGGTTGCATTTTTAAATCTTTCAGTCTCAGTTATTTGCATTAAAAGATTGTAAACTTAGATGATTAGCCATCATGATTCCTAAGTCCTTTTCAGAACTGCTGCTCTTCCAGGATGTAGTCTTCCATCCTGTAAGTATAATGATGTCTGAATGGGACTGGTTTACAGAAGGGTTGGTTTCACCTATAGATGTGACTTGTCTTCATTGTTTATCACTCTACCATCATTATTTTCATTAAACCATCAGAATCCTAAATACCTTTGAAGATAATTCCTGTTGAAACCCCTCAGAAACATCCTTTTTTAATAAGGAAGTAATCTAAAACTCTAACCTTCTGACACAGTGTGGTGAATATGTTGTGTTGATATATAGAGCAAATATATTTCAATAAGATCATTAGATGAAACTTCTGAATAGTATGGAAGTATATTTCTAGTCAAAATTACACAAGTACCTGACTACAAAGTAGAGTTATTGCTGAGTGTTGATCTCATGAGGATAGTTTGTATGTGATTCAGCATGACTTTGGCAAGTGATGTATTCTACTTAGAAGGATGGATATTAGAACTGCACAATATCTTGCATCTGTCAAGCAAAGAAAGTCACCTTGCCAAATTGTAGGTTTCTGTTACATATCCCTGGTTTTGTGGGGTTCTACAGAAACAACCTCATGTTGAAAAGTTTGCAACTGGTATTTATTTCTCCACCTCATCATGATAGTTGAACTATTTTTTCCTTACTTATTAAGATGCCTTGGTTTTATTTCAACAGTTATCCATACTAGCCCTATCAAATATATATGATCTGCCTAGACCTGAGAGGATTTGCAGTTTCTGTTGTGTATTATGTTTTATGCTAGATGGTACAGAGCATCACAGAGTTCAATCACAAGACAGTCAGTGTGACTACCCTTGAGGACCTGAATGGTACAAGAATGGGATACACTTCATAACCCGGACAAAGATGCTAGTTAAAATTCTCAACTTCAAGCTGCTCTGAGGAATGGCAGAGAGAAAATTTAGTTTACTTTAAGCAATGTTCATAGATTCTAGAGGGAAAGTGAGACTAGAAGATTTAGAAGAGGATAAGGGTTGGAATTGAAAGGATGTTCTGTGTGGGAGGGAGCCTGACCAATGTGAATTATAGCATAGGGAGGGGAGAGAAGTACCCATAGCTGGAGTGGAATTGTGCAGACTTTAATTGAAAGTGAGACTGAGAAATTTTTCTACTTGGTCTTGGTCCTAGGAAAGCATGTGAGGGAAGCTACATGGAGAACTTCATGGCCATGTTGAATGAGGCTTAACAAGATCTATTTTGAGTGGAAAATATGTTTTTCACAGAAGATTGGATTCCAGTAATGTGAAAGATGCCTAGAAGGTAGCTGTGTTTTATTTCAAGGTGGATTTGAATCCATACTGTTTATCAAGGGGCAAAACTTGGGTCAAAGTTGGAAGTTTGTAAGAGAGCAGAAATGAAAGTTGGGATGATGTTATTGAAATTTAGAAAGGCTAAACTGAAGAAGGAGGGTTTGATATCTGTCAGCAGACCAAATGAGGATATGCTGGAGAGTCTAGAGCGGCAGAAGCAGCAGTAATGGATAGCGTGGATTGTCAGCATGTAGGCAACTGAAGGGAATTTAATTTATTTATTAGCTAGGGCTGAGATGTGTAGGTTACAATGGGCTGAAAGGAGAGGCTAGTGAGACCTAAAAAGGGGCAAACCACAGCAGGTGTTATAAATGGAGTTTTAGAACTGTAGGAATAAAAACCCCAACCCCCCAAATTATGTATGTTTTTGAGTGAGTGATTATCTATTAAAACTTGTATGTGTGTTTATCAGGATGAGAATGGAAGCGAGGCTGACAAAAGACATCCTTAAAAAAATTGTTGCTATGGAGTAGAAAGAGCACAGGATCTGTATAGCCTAAAACATGTTTTACTGTGGATCCACCTTAGGTCCTCATTCCAAAGGCAGGACCTCCTCTGTTTCACAGCAAGCAATTTTTCATCAGTGAGCAACAGTGAAAAGTATCCAGCTAAATAATGATAAACAGTGTCATAGTGAAAAGCTGCAAACCTCAAATAGAAAATTAGCACATAAGGAAAACAGCTCCAGTATTTTCAATCTAAATAAGAAAAAATATCAGCTATTTTTGGAAAATTAAGGCTAATAAATCCTTATTGGTAAGACAGAACTACCATGATTTAGATTTTATCTAAAATGTATAACACTTTACAATCATGGTAGTTCTATCTTACCAATAAGGATGTTACAAGCCTTAAATCCTTTCAGGAGGAATCTGTGGACCAGATTTGGCTTTCTAAACCGAATTCTAATAGTCCTGAAGAGCAGATGCATCCTGCGCTAGGGCAAGTTGGTCTGAATTTCAGTAGAACCAGTACTGAGAAACCCACATATAGATCGTGCTCTTGGACAACTGAATGTAATGTGGCTTTAGGTAAAAAAGGCCATGCAATTGAACTTCCTGTGTGGTATGCTGGAATTTCCTTCTCTTTCCTGTACATCTTCGCAAGAGGCATTTCTCATCTCTGGTAAGTCATGCAGTTCAACTCAGTCTCCAACTATTCTGTAGGAACAGCTTCAACAGGAATTCCTGCTTCACGCTGCTGCAAATTCTGGCCTCCTGGAATACAACTGTGATGTCTTGGCATATGTTTTGCTTAGAAGGGCATTATATTTTACTACTGCATCTTACATGTCAAATTTAGTTTAAAGCTGTTCAGTTAAAAAAGGAAGTACAAAAATGGTTTTGACATTTTGCTTCCATCATTGTTTTGCATGCAAACGGTCACATCTCGTGGAATTGTTGTGTAGCATAAGGCAGCATTGCAACGTCTCCTAGAAACATGTTGGTCTCCAGTGTTGAATGCTTTTGTAATATATGCAACATTAGCCACTTGGATTCTTCGTTATTAGAGCCTCCTGGTAGAGTCTCTTCAGAAAACTATCTGGGAAGACATTGTTTTGCCAGGTGTTCTCTTGAATACATTAGCCACTTGGATTCTTCTTATTAGAGCCTCCTGGTAGAGTCTCTCCTGAAAACTATCTGGGAAGACATTGTTTTGCCAGTTGAGCAATAGATGAGCAGTTTTATTCCTTCTAGAAAAAATTTGAATCTAAAGGATTGCTTAATTTTTAAAAACGTATACATTGCTGTTTACAATATGTACCCATCCCAGCATTTTAATTCAAAGCATGCATTTGTTAAAAGAAGTTGGAAGTTGGTATGTTTGACTGTAGGATACACTTGTCTTAACATGTTTGCATTGTATTTTTCTGTTTATTTTTTTCTGCATAATATCAGCCAGTTCTCACTGCTTAAAGCATGGAAGTAGTTTATGGTAGTAGCTTATAACTTTGAAGATCTGGCTTGGTAGCTTTCTTTTGGGTTTTTCAAAAAGAACTCTGGCTTTCCTACTGTGTGCTGACTTCCTGCAGTGTGTATTTAAAGAAATTTGATTTAATTTTCAAGGCAATCCACAGACTGGTCCCTAAAAAAAATAACTACAAGATGAGGAAAGGGTTAAAAACATTGCTTCTCAAATCCAGTTTTGTGTGATCATCACAAAGACAAGTCCTGCTGAGATTTTAAGAATTTCATGAAACTTGGGATCTTACGGGTATTCCATATGGTTTTGAGTAATAAGAACAACAGTAGCATAGATAAGCCAATAGAAATTAATAACCAAATCCACCTCCTGTAGGTCTCCCCATGAGAAGTGGGAGGAAGGGAGATGAATGTGACAGATGTTGGCTGTCAAAAGACAATTAGTTGGTTAGTGATTGGAAAATGATATATGAAAAAATAAAAGCTGAGCTTGTTTGTTCTGAAGAAACTAATTGAAGATGTCAAGCAGAAACCCTCTCCACCAAGACGGCCTTCTCCAAGATCTCTCTTCCCCCTCCCCAGTAGAAGAGGTCTCTCATGCACCACTTGCAGTGGTGTTCTAAAGCCTCTCTTTTCCTTCAGATTTTCCTGCCGACTTGTAGCTCATTCAGGACTCCTTTCACAACTTGTTCGCACCGTAAACTGTTCACAGTTGGTAGATGGAGTTAGTTGTTTTCAGACTGTAGGGCTGATGGTGGAAGATGAGTTTTCTTTACCTAAAACATGCAGAAAGGCCAGTCCTGAATGGAGCACATTCTGAGCTGTTCTGCATTTTGAGGGCAACAAACCCTTTCATAATGTGCCCTCAAAGGAAACTCCCTTCAGAGATCTTGGAGTCAAGAATAAGCTGAGGGAATTTAGTTTTCCAAGCTTCAGCTTCATTTATCTGCTTTCCCAGTGCAGGGCTAGCGCAGTTTAGTACCCATGGGATTCCTTCTTTTTGCTGCAGTGTGCCAGAGCACTCCTGCATTTTTATTTTCATCTGAATTGGTCTCCTGCCTGTATAAAGTATTTGCCTTGTGTTTCAGGAGTTTTTAATCACTTTTTTTGTACACTAGCTTAAGTTAGCATTTCAAGAAAAACGTACACAAGTTTATTGTAGACTGGAATAACCCACTATATTCTTGTACTGTTCTCTGTGTATCCTGTCTCACAATCAGCCTGGCAGCTTCAGTAGACAGAGATAATTCTGATCTGTGGTTTGTGAAGGGGCATTTGCTCTGTAAACAGAACGTGCTATGAGTAGAACCCTTACAGTGGCACTACCTTGAAATCAAATGTCACTTTGAAATAGTGATAGTATGAAGGTTTGTGTCCTGACATAACCTCAGTGACCTGGGGAGACAAATCCAGGAATCTCAGGAGCCAGAGCTTTGAAAATCAGAAATGTCACAATCAGCATTCCCTTCCTGTACCTGCTTGTTACTCTTGCAGCTTCCTCCCAAGTCTTTCATAGAATCACAGAATGCTTTGGGCTGGAAGGGACCTTAAAGATCATCTGGTTCCAACCCCCCTGCCATCAGCAGGGACACCTTCCACTAGACCATGTTGCTTAAAGCCTCATCCAACCTGGCCTTGAACACTTCCAGGGAGGGGGCGTCCACAGCTTCTCTGGGCAACCAGTTCCAGTGTCTGACCACCCTCACAGTGAAGAATTTCTTCCTAATATCTAATCTAAACCTCCCCTCTTCCAGTTTAAAGCCATTTCCCCTTGTTCTGTCATTAACTGCCCTTGTAAAAAGTCCCTCCCCAGCTTTCTTATAGGCCCCTCATAGTCCCCCCTTCTCTTCTTTTTGATACTTTCCGTTCTTTTCCCTGCTTTGACTTTTCTGCCTTGCTTTGAATTCTGTTCTTTTCCATTCTTTTTTTTTCTTTTCAGTTTTTCAGGTTGTCCCCCCATTTCATTGCTCTTCACTATGTTGACTTCTTTCCACTTTTTCTCTGTCCTGTTTGTTTTTTTCCTGCCTGTCTTTCCCACTTCCTTTTCCATCATTGCTTTGATATCCCTTCACTGACTTTCTCTGCTTTCCCCTTCTTTCTAATGCTTTTCAGGTCTTTTGCCGCTTCTTTTCAATGCTTTCTGTGTCTTATGCTTCCTTTTTCCCGTTCTTCTGAATGCTTTTCAGGTGTTTTCTTTGCTTCCTTTCCTCACTTCAGTGCTTTTCAGGTTTCTTTCCCCTTCTGTCTCCACTTTGTTTCAAATGGTTTCCAGGTGTATTTCTTCTTCCCCTTGGTCATTTTCCCATCTCCTCTTTGCTTTTCCCTGCTTTGACTTCTCTTCTTTCCCATTCTTTTCCCATCTCTTCCCTGCTTTATAGGTCACATAATTTCCTCTCCACTTCTCTGTTCCCAGCTTTTGACTGCTTGGAGTTCTTTTCCCTATTTGTATCTGCACACACTCCCCATCCCCCTTATATTATTTTCATTGCTCTTCACCAGTGACGTCTTTTCACTGCTTTTCACATCTCTTTTTTTTTTTTTTTTTTCCTTCCACCTTCTCTTATATTCTCTACTTATTCCTGCTTTGACATCCTCTCCCATCTTTTCCCTCTTTTGACTTGTTTTCACTGCTTTTGTGATCTTCCCTGACCTTCTCCCTGCTTTCCGGGTTTCTTCTTTTCCTTGCTTAGCACTGCTTTGTCTTTTACCTGCTTCTCTCTTCTCATCCATACCCCACTTCTCCCTTCTTACCTTTCTCCTGCCTTTCCCTCCTTGTCTTCTTTCCTTCTTGTCTTTTCATCTCCCACCACCCCTTTTCCTTTCTCTTCACTGTTTAATACTTTTTTCACTTCTTTTTTTTTTTTTCTTGCCACTACTTTGACCTCTTTTCCCTTCCTTTTCAGATACTTTCCCTAATTTTTCCTGCCTTTCATTAGCTTGACTTTTTTCCTCTGCTTTTCCTCCCTTGTCTTCTCCTTTCTTTCCTATCCTCATCTTTTCCTGCCTTTTCATGCCTTTCAGTACTTACAGCCTTTTCTCTGCTTTTCAGGTCTCTTCCTTGCTTTTCCCTGCTTCTCTTTTACATACTTTTCCCTTCCTTTTCCACCGTCCCTGCTTATCCATACTCTGACTTCCTTTTTGCTGATTTTTCAGGTATTTTCTTTCTTTTCCCCTTCCTTTTCTTGCTGGTGATTGCTTCTCAGTCTTTTCTGGCTTTTCTTGCTTTTACTTCTTTCCCCCTCTCTTTTTTTCAATGCATGTCACTGTTTCGACTGATTTTCACTACTTTACAGGTCTTTTCCTGCCCCCCCACC
>NW_010294979.1:0-43274 GCF_000700745.2 Antrostomus carolinensis
TCTCCCGCTCCGGGGCTCAGGCTGAGCTCGTACCTCTCCCTGCTGCCCCTTTCTCAACTATCCCCGGCGCCGCACTCCAGACACCTCGTCACTTCTTCACGTTTCCTCCCGCCCCAGCTTTGTAACTTCCCGGTCTCCAGGGAAGCGACAAGGCGTGAGTGCAGGAGACATCTCCATCCACCACGACGGATGAGCGATAGAAACCACACCTGCAGTCCCTGAAACCAAATGCTGTCCCTCCCCCCACTGATGTGCAGCTGCCTTCAAAAAAATTGCCTCAAGACTGAAAACGGAACACAGAATTTTGTTTCAAACATGAATAAATGCTGAGCCTGCTTCCTGGAGGCTGGGTAGCTGGTGCACACCTGTTTCCGGGAGCAGTAGCAGTAACTCTCCAGCCAAGGTTTTAATGACAGCCTCCAAGAGCTTTCTGCAGGTTGCAGAAAGGGGCAGAGTACCAAAATGAACCAAGGTAGGAGCTGTGAGAGCTACAGTTTCTGCTCAGACAGATACTAGCTGGGGTTGATGTTTTAAAATAGGAGATTAGTGATTTTATGAAAGACTTAAAACCTAGACCAGCTCTCAGGATTCCAGTCAGAGAAACGATTTCTGAAATCAGTACCTCAAATAGAGAAAGATCCTTTAAAATACCATTAAGACATTCCACTCTAGGCTGCCAGAAATCAGGAATCCCCGGGGCAGGTTTTGGAGCTGAACTAAGGCAGCGTTGCAGTATTTGTCATGGCTGTGAATACACATAAATAGTATTCTAGAAGTAAACTTTTACATTTCCTAAGTCCTTGGTGATTAAGGTTTGGATTTAGTAAATAACTAGGCACTTGAGCAACTTTACACACCTGAGCAATTTGAATAGTTTCATGAACTTGAATTAGGAGTGATATTTTCATGAGACAGTCTTGCATTTAATTTCATGTATTTTAGAAGACAAAACAACTCAAAGTGAGGTATGTCCATGAAAGTGACATATAGATTTAACTATTTCCAAACTGCTAGGTAATATAGTTGGAAATGCCCAAATACAGGGAAGAATGGAGCATCTGGACTGGCTAGCCTGATTGGCAAGACTGAAGTCAAGACTTTACCAAGCCAGTCTTCATTATCTTGAAGCTCCGCTAGTACATTCATTCTTTGGAGAACTTTTGACAAAGGAAATCCTGTTTGGGGAGGTTTTCTTGTTTTACAGACCAAAGGAACCAACACAATCACAGTGTTTCTAGAAATTAAACAAATACTCACCTTCTTTACAGCTGTAAGTATTTTTGTAACACAGCTTAAACACCTTGCTAATCATTTGGACAGTCTATCCTTTTTTCTTCAGTGTGTTTGTATTGTAAATCCACTGCAAAGCATTTCTGTAATGGCTCTGAAGGAAAAAGAAATTGATTATATCCATGCAAGCAGTAGCAGCATTATCAACATGCTTTCTTGAATTACTGGTGAATAAATATTCTGTCATTGCATTTTACAGCCTTTCCCATATTCAAAGCACAACTGAGGAATACACTGTCATACGACAGCAGTCAAGTGATTAGCAAAGCTTTTGCTAACTTCACCAGGAAAATGGCAGTAGCTGACAGAAGCTTTTGTTGATCTATTTTAACAAAGGTCAACTGCAAGCATTTGGACACTGTGCATAACACTTAATAACAAAAATTGCTGTCTTTATCATGCAACCTTAATATTTCTAGCCACAGACTCTTCCCTTTCAACTGACATCTACTTTTGTAAAGAAATTTCCTAACATAGCCAAAGCAGTTGCTCTGCATTTGTAATTTTGGTAAACTTAGCACACATGAAAGGCATTTATTCAATTTAACAGCCCCTTCAGGTCATAGAAGTGTGCCATTTGAAGGCTATTAAATTCAGAAGACTTCAAATCCTGCGGGTCAAAAATCCCAGGGTCACAGATGTTCACAGAATACACGTCTACAACTGCCCAGGTACATATTTTGACTCTCAAGTATTTTAGCATTAATATTTCAAAAGCCAACTTTGATGATAAAGATTTATGTCAATGTTAGCCAAGCAAAACTGGTACTTTAATTGAGGTAGAGGAGTGCACATGTGTGTGAGAGAGCACATGAGAGTGCCAGAATAGAAAATGTGTTTTCTTGAAGCAAATTATATCAATAGATGATATCTGGCACAAACCTGGCAAAAAAAATATAGCCTATGTTCTTGTACATGGAAAAAACCCATACATGAAACAAGCCTTTTCATTTCCTGCACACTGAGAAGGCAGTAAATGAAGCCCACCCCCACTTTGTCTCACAGTGCATTGGTGTAAGGTGCCAATAAAGAAGAGAATTCTGAGTGATTTTGAGCCTTGATAGGCAGCTATTGGCATACATTTTTCACTGCTGTAGTGCCAAGACAACAGGAAAAGCAAGAGGGCAATAGAAAAAGTGTTTCCAAGATCAACAACAGCACACTAGGAACTAACAATTTATTGAGGAAACGAGTTACAGAATTTAAAATGTTTCCGAATTAAGCATTTATTTTAACTTTAGTAAAACAAAGAAGTTTATGGATAGGCTGACAAGTTGCTGCAAGGCTATCCACAGCCTTTGTCACATTCGTGCTATATCTCGATAGGAGCAACTAGATATGTAGTCAAATGAGGAATGTACATGGCCTGAAGTCCAAAGCAGCATGGTTCTGATAGCACGGTATTTTTTCTGGGGTAAAGAAATACTTTATTCTCTCCATCAGACAATTTAGCTGAACTATTTAAGTGCCTTTACTGCTTCTTGATCCATAAGGTCAGCTTCAGACACCTTCTGCCTGCTGGAAATAACACAACTATATCAGGTAAGGTAAACTGTTGATGGGGGAGCTGCAGCTAATTTATGTGAAACAGCAATTGGTTACAGGCACACTGATGTCCTGAGGTGGTGTGGGGTTTGACTTTTTGGCTACTTCTACAGGGAAGAGCCAGTGTGAAATAGCTGCCAGGGTTCAGAGTTCTTTAGCCCAGTCTGTGTCATCATGTCAGGTACTTATATGTGCATCCAAATATGGAAATGCCTTGTAAATGCCTAGCCTAGAAATCAAAAATCACACAATACTAGTTCGAAGAATCCACACAAGAGAATGCTCATACAAGTGTCAGAACTTACAGAAAAGTTAACTAAGAAAAGCTTCAAAGGCAACGTACAAGCTAACAGAAAAGTCCCATTTTGTCAGTACTGCACAGGATTCACATTCCAAATTCCTTAGTAAGTTCTACGCTCAGGCAAGAAGCAGTTGGATGAAACCCTTTCAACACACACGTTGCATTCATGTAATTATGTTGCTAAAGGTATGTAGTTTATTGGGAGATTTTTTTGAAACCTATTTCAATGTAATTCCCAGTAGAGATGTAACTGTATATCAGTGCAGAACTGCTTTATAGCAGCTTAATGTCTTTCTCTAAGGAAATGTTTGGGGTTTTTTTATCAGTACTCACAACTTTACATTGATAGATCTGTGTTGATTTGTAGATTTAAAGTAATACATATTCATTACAAAAACCCCGAGCTGCTAGTTAAACAAAGCTAAAAAACCCAAGACACTAAGCTATTTGAGCTATTTCCTCTGAATACTGGCGAGGAAGAAATAATTATTCTATTTTTAAACACTTGGAATGTGAAGGCCTATGAAAAGACATACACAAATCGTGAGTCTGCTGAAACCAGGAAAAAGGTGAGCAACAAGAGCAAAGAGGACCTACTGAAGGAAGAAAGAAACAGGAAGAAAGTGTATTCTGTCCATGGAAAAGATTTTGACAAAAGTAGCTCTTCTCAAAATATGAAATATTTTCTCAGCCATTCATCTGAGTTGCCACTGGAAACAGGGATCATCTTGGTCAATACAGACTATAAATATTTTATGAGACATTAGTAAAATGGGTATGATCATATTTCCTAGTTATGAGTGCTAACAGACCGTCACAAAAATACAATTATTCTAATTAAATACAGCAATAATCAATATCCTGTGCTCTGTATGAGTTTGCTTCAGTAAATAGTGATGCATATTTTTCAGATTAAAATGTTTAAAAGAAAAAATGTAATAGCTTAATAAACTGGACTACAGTTTCCTTCACAGGCCACAAGCTGCTACATAATGCATGAATCTTAACTCTTCCCATACAGTTAACTATCATTTCAGGTAAAGAGCTCCACCAGTTGTCCTTGGCACAGCTTCAAGACAGCTTCAGCTTTCCATCTGTAAGTATCTGATAATGGAAGGATTCTGTAGGTCCTTCTGTTATACATACTCGTGCAGCTGCTCATCTCAGCAGACATTCCACCTTCAGCCTTTTCACTTGTCCCAGATATTTCTGTTTTTCTTTTATAGCTAACTTTGGAGGTAATAGTCATAACTAGAAATTAATTCCACCTAGTGCCCAGTATTTTCCTGAGATATTTGCTTTCAAAAGGAATTGTTGTCAGTCATTTCTCAGCTTTCATATCCATATGTTAAGTTGGAAGGAAGATGTAAGCTGCAGATTCATCACTTAGTCTTTAAGTAAGTTGTGCATATTCAATGACACCATCTTGCTTAAACTGGTGCCAGTGTGAGAAAAATGACCTCGCTTAAATAATTTAAATGGCATTCATTAAAAGGAAGAAATTGCTGAGTCAAGGGCTGTTGAGGTACCTTGTCAGCATCTTCAAAGATGAAGTGGTTTTTAGGAATAAAGAACAACTTCATAAGTGTAGCTAGTCTCTTTATCTCTTCACACTGTAGCTTAGCCCGTGATGCCAACGCACCTATAGCACAGCCCTCATAGCTCCCATCTGACTGACACAACCACCTTTGAGGAAGGAGATTAAGATTTTGGGATAGGCAGGGCAGTGCTGGTGTGCTTTAAAGGCAAAAGCAACTGCCTCAACTTCACAGTAGAGTGGAAATTATTAGCAGCAAGTGTGAAAAGAATCAGCTAGCCACTAGTTAAAAATAATAATTCTGTCTATCCTGGATTGAGAAATGTCTTGTGTATACAAGGCCAGTTAAATAAACTGCCTTTTAATCTAAAAAAAAGATAAAATCCCTTTGGTAAAGACAGTATAAAGGGAAAGCAAATGCAACACTGCATATAGCCAAAACATGCTGTTGTGGTTCTGGTGGGGCAGTTTTCCAATTTTTTTCTCAATCCCAGAATAACAGTAACAGTGCACGACCTTAAACTTGTGCTTCTGCTTGCATGGTCCCTATCTGGCAGCTGCGGGGAACCTGTTTATTTTAATAGATATTTATGACAGAGACAATTTCAACAGGGCTCTACAAGAATGCTGCAGTGGATCCAGGAAGAATAATTTTCACAATCAAATCCTCACTGTATTTCTGTGTCAGTATTTGTAAGGCCGTCTTCCCCAAGAATTTGAGTGAGACATCTCACACAACATGACGCGATGATGTAATATACTATTTTGGATCTATAGCAGGGCAATAAACATGGAAATTTCTTAAAATTTTGAAAAATATAACCAAAGAAAGCATCCATGCAGTATGATACTACTGACAAGGTCACACTTGTGCTTCTTCCCCCATTCAGCCAAGACATGCATTGTAAAGGGACAGGATTTCTGATATTTCTTGGCCCTTTCAGAAACAGGGGAACACTTTGATGACTAGTCTTTTTCCTGGCTTTCTGGATTCCAAGCAGAATAGCAAAATTTAAAGTCTTCATAACTTTGAGAAAATGTCTAACCTTCCACTTCCTTCCCTTAACCACTATTTAGAAATAAATGGAACATGTATAGAAAATAAAGGAGTCAGGTACAGAACAATAGCAGTAGACCTGCAGCCTTTTAATGTCTATATTTTATAATAATAGGTATTAATATAGGATAAAACTGAGTACATATTTTCAAAATAATAATAATAAAACCAGAACATCTTTCCCCCTAGAATAGGGCTTGACTTTAAAAAACCAAACCAAACCAAACCAAACCAAACCAAACCAAACCCAAGCTTATTTTAAGTCTTTTCTTTACCTTAGTTGATCAGTTTTGATCTTTGGTTTATGTGGATGAGAAATCATCTCTTTCTAAAAAGAGAGAAAGACATTAATAATTACTAGTTTATTCTAAACTTACTGTTTATCCTGGAAGACAGCTTTATACAAACACCAAAACAAAAGACTATGTTAGCAATAGTAAAGAGTTTGGGGATTTTAATGTGCTGATATGGTACCTGATTAGTTCAGAGTATAATACTCATATACGTTATTGTCTCAGAAGGAAGGAGACTCGTGTTTTGCTTCAGGCCTAGCTTTAATGCATAGAATTTGGACAAAGCAGATATACTTGGTTCAGCACTCTAATAAACTTTGAGAAGAGGAAGTACATAATAGGAACCAACTTAAAAGCTTAAATAAGGAGGAAGAAAAAAAGGAGGCTTTTACATCTAAAATGATTATCCTTTGAAATCACGTTTTCCAAGTCACTACTCTTATCAGCTTTAAAATTTCAGTACTGCTCTCTTCTATTAAATAATGAAATTGTATTAATTAGGTTCTTCGTAAGGACAGATGTTTAACCTTATATGGGGTAAAACTCATGTATCTCTGCTTTGTATCTTTTGAATTACAACTGAAGGAAAGAAGTGCCTTGATATAATACAGACCTCTTCTTGAATTTTTTTTCTCCTGATAAACATCCAGCCATGCCAAGCAAAACCATTATAAATCAGTAAACCTAGAGTTCACTACTGATAATAATAAAACCCCCTAAATGCAGTTCTTTCTTTTATTGCTCAGATTTAGTTTATGAGAGCTTTTTAGGGAGCAGAGCATATGAAACCTGCAGCCAGTTTAATAACTTTGTTATAAACTAAGTTTTAGTGTTTCAGTGGGAAAAAACCTAGAGACAACAATGAAACAAAAAATCAAAGCAACAGGCTTTAAAGATTCCTTTGGCACATTAAACTGAGAAATTTAGACACTTACATACAGTTGTATTAAAATTGGTTTAATTTAAGTAACTGAGGTCCTTTCATTATGTATCTCTACACAGAATACAGAGCCTTCAGCAAAGTGCTGCCACAGTTCTCACCGCCGTTCTGACGCATAATCCATTCTCAATGATTCTTCTATTCTGTTGTCTTGGAGAAAGTAATTGAGGCCAGTGTGTTGTAGCTGACTAAATTATACATATGCCCACACAAAAATAAAATGTAGCATCAAGAAACAGTCGGTTGTACCTTCAAACACTTTAATATATTTATAATATCACTGTCTTGCTCCTTGTGGTTTCCAGATTGGAAACAGTCCAGTAACCATATTTAGTTCTCTTAAACTTCATTTAGCTTCTATGCCTGTTGCTTCCTACTGTCTGGCCTGAGACTTTCAGAATCACACAGCCTACAGGATCCTCTTTGCTCAGGGAATTTGTTGAATAAAAACTTTTCTGCATGCTTACTCAGTTCAAACTGAGTTGCTTTTGCTATGAAAGGCTGATGCCATGATATAGTTTGCAACATCTCATGAACCCTCATACACTGGACTATGGTCCTTTGAATGCTGTCTGTACTGTCGGCACGCTCAAACTTTGCGATGCATTCATAATAAAAAGGAAAGCAGACTTACTGCAATCCTTTCCTCTCTCTGTTTCCTCAGTAAAGCTAGTATTTCTTCTCTTCTCCTGGCCTGAAAAGAAATATATTTACCACAATAAGCTCAGAAAAATGAGTTAAAAGCATGTAATACTTGATTGCCAACTTTAAATTCCTCATTGAAGCTGAGAACTAAAGTGAACATAGAGTAGAAACAGGAATAACAGGTTACTGGATAAAGTACCTCAATTTCTCTTTCTTCCTGAGATCCTGAAAACAGACCACTTGGGAGAGCAACCTTCTCCTCCTAGATTCATATGAGGCTTGAAATAATAATTCTTTCCTCAAATCAGAAGGAATCACTCCAAATGTCAAGGTGAATATACGTACTAAAGTTAGTGAATACTATTCTGTAGCATCTTGAGATTATAAAATTGGGGTTATTGAGGATGCACATATGCATAATGACTCAGTACAAAAATCTTTTCATCTGAGAGGTACAACCAGAGATAACTTTTGTCTTCAGTATGCATCTTTGGATTAAGCCAGTCTCTTCTACTCTGTAGAAGTGATTTAAAACTGTGATAATTTCAAAGGTGATAGAATTTAGTCTAGTTTTGAACTACAGAACATTTAATGACTCTTTTCAGTCAATGGTCCAGGTTCTTCTTGCTACAGGAAGAGATGTACACATCCAAGAACTTGTTAAAACTCCTCTCTTTATGCAGTTGGAAGAAAATATAATTTCCTAGGGAGAATAAATTCCTACTGAGAATATTTTATTATTCTGATTCCCAGGTATCTGAGCACATCTGTATATTTTGGCCTTATGGAAATGAATAACTTTCAGCTACAGGGAGACATCACTGTTTAAGCTGAGTAAAAACATATTAAATTGTTTTCATAAATTCCTAGCAATTTGTTACAAAACAGACATTCCAGGAAGTATTTTGGGAAAACCCTCAACCAATCTGGATTTGAACAGTAAATGACAACTATGACTAATAATAATGTGAACATTATTCTTATTTCATTCAGTGCATTAATTTTCATTTTCTTAGACTTATTTGAGGCTTATAGCATGTCCCGTAGTTGTATAAAGTAATTTGCTCATTGAAATTAATCAGTCATCTTTATGGCTGCCAAATGCCCAAAGCTGCAAAACTTTGCTATCATCTATTGTTACTGAATTTTAAAAATTCAGTAAATTTTTAAATCATTAAATTTACTCTCCCAATAGGGAGATTCAGAAAACTGTTGCTAACTTCAGCCAGAATTCAGAAAGAAAGCTAATTGATGATAATGGATGAGATGCATTCTGGAATTATTAATTGGAAAACAAGGATTGCTGGCTTGCAGGAAAGACTTGCAGACCTCAGCACCTTTCTGCACCTCTTGCAGATTGCTCTCATCTGGCCCGCTTCCCAAATACAGGCTAGAGGCTTTTCAGTGAAAATGTGGAATGTTTTACTAAAATGAGAAAAAAAAATATAGTGACAGGGTCAGGCTGAAAATGTTACTACAATGTTTAATACTAGTTGTCTTAGTTTACATTACTTGTGTGAATTGTATTCATGGTATATGTGTGCAACACTAATTCACCATTAGATTAAGAGGGGCTTCAGCAGAAGTTTATATCTGTCTCAATGGCAAGCACAACTGTTATCTGCATCTTCTTTTTCTTGGCAAAGTAGTAGTAGGAGAAACCCCAAGCTCTATATACTGTTTTGCAGGAGATGAACCTCAGTGGTCTGGATACTGTGTCACTTACGTCGCTTCTTTTCATGGCCGATATATAAGGCTTGATTCACTGCATGAACATGAGTATATATACCTCGTAGCATGCTAAATTTTTTGGATCCTATCCACCAATTGCAAACTACAGGAACCATTAACTAAAGTGCTGAGTAGAGAGTTCCATGCCAGATTGATGTTAAGTTTTGTAGAACTCCACCAAGTCAGAAGGCTCTGTGCAGTCCAGATGGATCCAACCTGAAAGATGCTACAATATCCCTGTTACACCTTCCTTTGGAAAGACAGCATCATCTATAAGCTCAGTTTTGATGTTGTTTGCTAAAACCTACAGTTTGTTCTGCAGCTTCTATAAAATTTGAAATGGTTTGGTCTAGCAGTTCTTGAATTATACCTCTCTAAAAATATCACCTAAATCTGTCCCTGGGTGACATGCTAACGCAGAGGCATTTCTGTAGAAGGTGATTTAATAACCACTCACTAGCAAATTTCCCGCATCTCTCAGTCAATGAACTCTTGGCAAGAGCTGCTGCTGGGCACAGGCTAATGGAGGAAATCTATTACAACTAAGAAATAAACTTATGCTTTGAGCTGTGCTTCAATGTCTCTGTGCCAGGATTTTGTGTGTGAAAGTGCGTGCAGCACTGGTGGTTTTTTCCTCAAAAAATTATCCACTTTTGAATCTGGGCACTGTCAGTTGGCTACTTTTAAATACAAAATCAGAAGAGATATTATGTGATTACCATGAAGAAATTCAGTACATAGCCTACTGCTTTCAGCCCTACCCCAAGACAGCATGAGCCAATTGGGAATAAGTTTAAGCTAACCATCACACAAACCACACCATGGGCCAGGTCCAGGCGATATTTATTACTGTTCATCATGTCATTTCCCAAGTTCTAGTACTCCACCAAATGGCACACAGTGAATGGAAATATTTATGAAGAAAGAGTCAGGGTCAGTGGTTCTTACCTGCTGAAGATATTTTTCTTTTACTTTAGTTTTCTCCATGCTTTGAGCTTCTGAGAGTCTCTCTTTCTCACTGTTTTTCTCACTTTCTAAATAATACAAATGAGAAGCAAATGAGCAAGTGCTCCTACTACCACTGTCCTTCACAGAGGGCAACTGAACCATCGTGTACTTCGGGGCCATTCAGGAAGTTTGTGTCCCATTGTCCGGATCCCAAGACAATAGGTATCAGCTGAAATATCTCAGTCGTGCACATTAGGGGCTCTGGCTCTTTTGTCATCCAGAGCTTATTGTCATGAGTCATCATTCGTTCCTGAGAATTAATTCTTCCCAGAAATGTAGGCAACAAAGGTTTAGCAAGCTGGGGACACGCAGTGCTTCCTACTTACTTCTAGAAACTTGTGGGCCCTGGAGAGCAGTACTTCTCTCTGGAAAGTAAAATCACATTAAGCGTGCCTGGGGGATGGTGGCACAGGGAAGGCATGGGGACCTGGAGAGGTGGGGGAGGTCTGAAGAAGGTGCCAGGCCAAAGGTGTGGGGCCCCCAGGAGAGCACCGGACCTCAGGAGGATGTGTGAGGCCTCAGGGAAGGTGTGGGGATGCTAGAAGAGGTGTGAAGCTCCAGAGAGGGGCCCCAGGAGGAGCATGAGGCTCCAGGTAAGGCGTGAGACCCAGAAGAGAGGTCCCCAGAGACGGTGTAGGGCTGCAGGCAGGGTCCCCTCACAGGGCAGGGTCCCCTCACAGGGCAGGGTCCCTTCATGGGGCAGAGTTCCCTCACAGGGCAGGGTCCCTTCATGGGGCAGGGTCCCTTCATGGGGCAGGGTCCCCTCACAGGGCAGGGTCCCTTCATGGGGCAGGGTTCCCTCACAGGGCAGGGTCCTGCCATAGGGCAGGGTCCGCTCACGTTGCAGGGTGGCAGGGCCTAGACAGGACTCAAGTGGTGGTGGGAGCATGGCTGAGGTCCAGAACATGCGGGCGAAGCCCACGTCGGCTGGGCTTGAGCCAGCAAAGACAAGGGACCCATCAGGCGCCATCGGATGCTGTCCTGGCGCTGTCCCCCTGGCACTGCATGGGACTGTGTCCCGGTGTCCCCTCTCCATGAGGTGGGCCTGCCCAGCTCAGCCTGTCTGCTCCTACCCTGCAGCCACAAGGAGGGGATAAGGCAGCAGGACCCTGGTGCTGCCTGTGCCACTGACTTGTCCCTGTCACTGCCACCTGCTCTGGTAGGTACCCATGACCTCTCTGCTGGGGCCATTCCCTTTTCTGTGCCATCACTGGCATCCGTGTGCCAGGAGGGAGGACTGTAGTGAAGGTGTGAAGCCATCTCGGGGGTGGACACAGCAGCACAGACATGCCTGGGGAGCCTGGACCCAGCTACACGGTAAGGGGGACACTGCCTGTCACAGTAAACATGGAAGACCAGAAGGCTGACCACATTGTACATCTCATTTCAAGTGTCTTCAGGCTGTTGTCACTCAAGTCTAGCCTTGGATCTCTCTAGAAACAGGAAAGAGCTGACACCACAGGCCTCAGTTTTATTAATTCAGCGAGAGTGACTGGAGGTAAATGTGAAAAGAATGGCCTCAAATAGGTGTAAGGGTAAGAAAAACACAATCAGAATGGGAGCTGATATCTGCAAATTTGGGGAAGAAAAAAACCTTTCAATTTGTCCTCATGTTTTTTGGCATCCTGCATGCAAAACAGTTGTGAATGAAGTAGATCACACAGTTAGGTGCAGTTAAATTGGCTGGACAAATGCATCGATGTCTCTTGCATGTGTGACAGGTGATCTGGTACATTTGGCTTGTTTTATTTCACTATCTTACCTGTCTGCAAAGGTAAGATGCTGCTGCAGAGAGGTTAGTCTGTCTGCCTTCTATTGTAAAAATTCCCGTGTGTCTGGTTACCACTGAGATATCTTCCAAACCTTTTTACCTGGCTGTGTGGCTAGTGATTGTTTCTTTTGGCAATCAGCTAACTACACTGCCTAGTAACTAGGCTGATGCAAGGGACAGTTCCCTTTCAACTCCTCCTTTGATGAAGACTGGGATTTTGTTGAAAAAACTCTTAGAGCAGGTTCTAGCACTATTAATTATTTTCTCCATTATTAAAATTCTTGAGTTTTAAGCAGAGTGATCAGAGTAAAAAACATTTGTAGAATAAGGTGAGTTTAATAGTCATTGCTCAAAATCCCCTTCACTTACTAGCTTGTTAAATAACACATGAACGCTAAATGAAAATTATTTTCACAGTACCTCACAGATAAGCTGAAGGGTGCAAACAAAAAAAGTATTAGTCTGATCTTATAAACCATTAAGTACACAATAAGTCTTCATGTGGCTAAACAATTTAAATGCAACAGACAGCATTCTTGCTCTAGGAAAGTTCCTAAGGATTTTAGCACCAACTTAAAGAAATCTAAGATTTCACTTGATATTGCCAACATAGACCATACACTTCTGCTGGACAGCTAAAATTCTGTAAATAAAGCTGAAAATGAATGATCATTATTAATAATTTTGCACTGGGAATAAGGATGTAAGGAAGTTTTGTAGTATGGCTTTCTGTACTGAGGTTGTGGCAGGGAATCCTGTGCCTTGTTTTGATGGCAGTGAAGTTAGTGATTGCGAAGCAATGGATACAATCAGCTAACTACACTGCCTACAAACCAAGCAGTACTCTTGTGATGGGGTCAGGCACTCAAACCTAGAAAAAAAGAAAGCACTTCCAATAATTATATTAACATACTCTGTCTCCTCAAATGCCCTTATAACAACAAGCAAATGACAATAATGGAAAACATTGGTCGTATCACCGTTTGTGTTATTCTACTAAATCCAAAGTCTTTATATCACAAATTAATTGTTCTTAATTTAAAACTGCAGTGGATGCATCACAAAGATCATTTCAGGGGTGCAAAGACAAAGCAACAAAATACTAAACTGTAAATTATTATAATGGACCACAATGGAAATGGGAACTGAGAAAAGCCTTGGCACGCAGTCCTTGCTGCATGAATGTGGACTAAGTGGTAGCTGTATTCAGAGCTGGAAGTGCAAATACAGCTGCAAACTTGGGCCAGGACTAAATGTTCAACATGAATAATATTCTACCTGGTTTACAGCGTGCCAGGCGTTAGTGCTCATGTCACAGTGATCCTACTTATTCTCTAATTGGGGCATTTGAGTCAGTGTCCTACAGCATGGGTTTCATGCAAGTTCTATTTAGAGGTTTTCAGAAGAAACTCCATGTAACTGGAATTAGAATGGTAGAATTTTACTAGTTCCCTGAACTTCAGAAAGATTTTTTTTTTTTCCAGAAAAATATAGGAACACAGACTGTGCTGGTAGTCAGATGTCAGGCTGCTCAAACCTTTTACGCTAATTTGGGGTAGCTAAAGAAATTAGCAAATCTGTTCTGCAGAACAAAACTGAATACGTGTAAGTATTTATAATCAATTATGCCTTTTGTCTAATGCATATGTATGCAATTAATAATGTGATAAAACTATTTTATATAGATTTATCAGGCTATTCCTAAACCAGGAATGTGACAGTCTGTGAGATTACAAGGGTAAGCTTGTCTGCAAATGAAACAATTTTGCTAGCTTTCCCTCATAAATGCCTTATTGTTAAAATGCATAAAAAGGATTCAGGACTTACCCTCAAGAAGCTTACCTTATAATAATCCTGATAAGGACTGCATTTATCATAAAATGCTTACAAAGATTTAATGGAAAGGGAAAAATGGATAGCTTCTTCAGTCTTCATTTCCTTCCCTTTTCCCTGGCTAGCACAGCAACCTATTCACTGAGCACCCAACAGTCCTTCACTCGCAGACATGCCTTCGAGAATGGTTCCTTAGGTGGCCCCTGGGTGCCCCATCTCTTCCCCTTGGACTCCTGGGTTGGAGTGTCCCCAGTCTGGGCTCTGTGGGTCAGCCCCATGCCTGTAACCTTTGTGTACATTCTGTCGTCATGGTCACTCAGCTGGGACTTGTGCATGGAGACGGGACTGTTGCTTTGAAACATGCAGATGGCTCTTGCCGTAGGAAGCTTTGTTGTAGAAGAGGTTTCTATAGGCAAAGTCAATACAGAGCACACACACAGTTTCTGCCCTGCTCCTGTGGACAAATGGCTACAGGTTGTGTCACAGATGACAAAGGTGATCCGGGCTTTATTGTCACATGTGGCAGTCCAGGCACGCACCTCTGGGGTGGTCGCTGGGTACTACACAGTCCCATGAACCCACGGAGTTTTTCTCTTCTGCAAAGGAAGATGACAGTTCACAGAATGAGGGTAAAAGCAGGTCCTGAAGCCAACTGTTGCAGAGCCAGCACATCTGCTATAGGTGTGGAATATAACTCCTTGACAGTTACATCTTATGTCCTGCATCTGTCCTGTATGACGCTGTTTTGTCGTACCACCGTGGTTTGAATGCTTGCTTGCACAATATGGCTGTTCTCACAGACCTTGTTTCAAAGACATTTTACAGTATTTTTCTTGGGCAGGAGGCTCCTCCTGATCAGTGTAATTAGCATGGTCATACTGTCATGTGTGCTTTGCATAATAAAATACAGTATTCATGGTAAAATCTTTAACGAGAAAAAAAATGTGTGTAGCTACCTATCACTTAGGTATTTACAGAACACCCACTGGGTAACTAAGTAATTAAGTAAAGATGAAAAACCTTGATAGAAGCATGGTTCATTTCTGAAATACCTGTTCTTAAGCCCTTTCATCAGGTCCAGAAAGTGTCTACTTATATGAGCTAAAAGGGAAAAATTTGTGAGCAATCAACATATTCAAATTTTAATTTGTGGCTTTCATTGGAATCAGTTTCTGTATTGTTTCAGTCAAAAATAATTCTTTGCACAAAGACTGCATGATTTAAGTAAAGGTGTAAGTTTTTAACATCCCAATATGAGGCTTCTTCTGCCCTCCAATATAATGGCATAGTCAATTGAATTGGTGCTGTGTTCATGCAGCACTACTATTGTTTGTCCATTGCTGTTACATGATACTTCCGAATGCCTTTAGGACAGTTTATAGCCTGAAAAGCCAAATACAAAGTCCTTTTCTCCAAGAAGTTTGTCTCCTAGGATGTTTTCCCTTATTGAAATAACTCAGGCTTACTGATTTTTATATCAACAGTTATGAACTTCAGCTGCTTACCTGGGGAAATTGTCATCCATCAACCACAAAAATCAAATGGCTCGTAGAAGGAAGATTGTTACTAGCAAGCTGCACTTTGTTTTGTTATTTCCATGTACTCAATGCTTTAAAGCAAGAAAACTGCAAGAAATTCTGCAGGGGTGACTCTTGCCAGTAGTGTGTTTAGGGAAACAGTGCTCCTGGTTTGGCCCACAGTTACTAGAGAAACTGTGTTTGACTCTTTCTCCTTTGTAGTTCATGCCTAGGCTTGCCTGGTGACCCAGGAGACCCATAATTTAATCTGTCTAAGAATGCTTGTGCTGAGTTAGGGGCCTGATCTGAATCCCACTGAAGTCTTTGGACAGATTTCTATTGATTTCAGTGAGCTCTGGATCAGTCCCATGAATGTCCAGGCACTGTAATGCAGTGGATTTTAGTGGTTTGGTTTTTTTCTCTTCTTAATAAGGATTAAACCCCAACATTTAACAAAAGGCACAAATGTCTGCTTGTTTATCTCATGCATCATATTTTTTGCAAAATCTGCTGGGATGCTAACAGTTTCTGTTTGGAAGCAACTGGGAATGAGTGGGAGCACAATTTGTTAACTGTTACTTAACAGATCTCACGTTGGGATGGACTATTCAAATTCTGATTTTGACATTTTGTTTCTTAGCTGCTTATTGTCCAAATTGAGTACCCAGAGCTACGTTTTCTTCAAGTCAGTGACAACTGACAGCATTACGAAGGATTTGAGTTCATTGATGCTACCTAATTAAAAAAGCCAGTTTTTCCTGTCACTGAAATGGGAAGCCAGAAAATCCTCTCGCTGTTCTGGTTTCTGTGCCATTAGCACTTTTGAACTCCTGCAAGATATTAAAAATACGAAGTTAAAAAGTTCTCAGAACTTTACTTCTGTATCAATGACAACCTTAATAATTAGAGCTAACTGGATGAATTGTCAAGAACTTTGCTTAAATTTTCCTGTTTGTTGTTATAAATGTAGGCAGTTTGGCCTGGGTTTTGCTTCCTAACATCCAAGAAATAACACCTTTATTGCATGACTGATTGCAATGCTGTAACCTGGTTTCTCAGGTGAAGAGTTTGTTTGCTTCTCACTTTCAGTTTATATGTTAACTATGGGAACGAGTAACTCAACAAAAAGAGGCTTGTAGGGATTCAGACTTCTCTTTGATTGTCCTTTGTGGAAATCTAGTCACTTCACTCTTTTGTCACAGAATTTCCCAACTCACGGGGCCTGCCTGGACAAGTTGGAGAAAGTAGAAGGAAGGAGATGGTTCAAAGTCCCATGAACTGATGTGTCCCACTGAGCTAAACCAGCTTGGCATTTATTGAGGAAGAGACAGTAACTGGATAATTGCTGAGACTGATCTGTGTCAGAGTCAGATCCCACATGGAAACTATGATCAAATTATGGACTCCAGGGCAGGCAATGAACTCCCTATGATGCCTGCTGCTCTCTTGCAGTGGGAATGTTATTTTAGCCTTGATAGTTCAAGAATAAAAGGAAAACAAGGTTTGTAGGAAGAAGTAATATCTTTTATTAGATTCTAATATGATATTGTGAAAAAATTACATGAAGGCAAAGAAACCAGACTAAATAGCAACTTCCTAAGCTCTGGCAAGAAAGACAGCATCATCCCTGGAGGGGTCACTGTATCTGTATGTCTGTGATTGTGCATGAAACGCTGAATGGACTAAACTCTTATTGAGAAGAACTTCAAAAACTGTAATTATGTGCATTACCCATCATTTTTAGATGGCAAATCTTGCTCTCATTTGGAATTTTCCTGAGCACCCATGTTGTCAGCAGAGTTAAAAAAAGCAGATCTGTGGTAGTTGCTCTAAGCTGCATTTTCTTAGAAGTAAAGACACTAGAAAAGAAATAACCTTGTTGCATTTGTCTCATACTTTGCATATATCCTAGCTTTTTCCTCTGCAAAGCCTTAGGATATTTGTTTATAACTCCAGTAGAAAATTCTTAGGCACTTAATATACTTCATGAAGCAAGTGCCATCTCTTGGGGAAATAATATGTGGGGACCTCAGGGGGATAGATGAGAATGCTGGAATGCATATAGATCCCTAAGAAGATTAATGTTATGATAAATACAGAGTCATGCAATTTTCAGAATAAAGAATACCAAATGTGAGGGCTTCATAAGGAAAGTATCTGTGTTGTGTAAAGTCTGCTAGAACCAGTCAGGTGCAATTTTAATAATTAATTACCAAGCCTTGGACCATTTTTCTCAATATTTCACTTAAATATTACACAGATGTTTATGAAATAGATTGATGGATATAATGGAATACAGTACTGAATCAAGTAAATATATCCTAAAAGAAGGAGCTGATAATGGAATAAAACCAAGTAGATTGGAAATAGCTTTGAAACCAGCATGCTAGTTAGTTTAATGGTGCACACCTGAATATTGTTACATTCTTCAGAGCCACATGATTCCCTGTTCTATATAAACCCTGGGCAAGCTATGCTAGAGGATGAGTGAGGGAGGTTTGGATGTTTCCCCCCCTCTTCTCTTTAAGTGATCTTGAATCTTGTCATGTTAGATGTCTACTTGGTGACTACTTGAAGCTCTTTATAAAGCATATATCAAGTTTTCAACAATTCTGCTCTGAGAAGGTAATGTTTGTAGTCTTTATTGTATATAAAAAGAACTATGTAGTTTTAAGAACTGCTGCTTGTTGACTGTAATATATAAGTGATATGTAATAAGGAGTGCTATGTTTTTAACTTAAAAAAAATATATATATGTGTACTCTGTTAGCTTGCTTAGCATGAGTACCTTTTAGCAGTGCATTAAACTGGTTCCACTACCCAGAACTAAATGCATCAGGTTTCTGGTAATTTGGCTTACCTAGGCTCTATCTGCCATGGCTTATGCAAGTTTTGCAATATCTATCCTTGGAACTTGATAGTACATTAATGTAATGAAATCTCTCTAGTGTAGTGTCTCATCTCTACTGGTGTCTATCCAACAGCTAAAGCACCTTGTGCACTTCAATTTAAAATGAAAGATGAAATTGCTGCCACAGTCTTCTTCATCACAAGGCTAGTGAAAAGGGAAGACAAGCTGAGCAAGCATAAAATGGAGAAATTTGCAGCTAAGCTGACAACAATACTGTTTGAAAAGTATAAGAATCACTGGTACTTGGACAACCCATCCAGAGGACAAGCCTTCAGGTAAGAGGACCCTTAGTAGAAGGGGAATGGAGACTTTGCATGATACTTGGGATGCAGTGAGTACCCTTTCAGTGCCTGGAGCTCCTAAATGGCAAGTAAATGCCACAAAATTGAAAGAGAATCACTTGGCTGTCCCTTAAGCCTGAGGGAAGAAGTGTTATTAATTGGTAAAGATGCACCTGTTTTGAAAGTGGTTTCACAATGTGTGCCTGTGTAGGTATGACTAGCGAGCTGAGGTGGAAATCTTAAGATAATATGCACAAAGTGTCTTGAGTAGCCCTTGACTTCTTGATTTCTTGAATGCAAAATTCAAGTGGTCTTAAACTGAGTTGTGGAATTGTTGTAACTGCTTTTACTTGTCTTAAAAATTACCTATGAAGTTACTTGCTACATTATGTGTTTAAAACAAACAAAACCTTGTTTGGGTTTATAAACCAGCTTGTTAGCCTAATTTGCTGGTTGGGGCTATAAGTGAGAACTTGCATCAATAGGCTAAATGTCTTGAGAAAATAAATAGTGAACTTAAGTGTACTTCTGTATGAGCAGAACTTGCAAAGTTGCAATGAACTGTGACATCCACCTGCACTTTGTTCTTACCTAGGTGTATAAGGATAAACAAACATCAGACAAGAGATCCACTGCTGGAGCAAGCTTGTGTGGAGAGTAATGTGGACTTTAATAAGCTTGGTTTGCCAAAAGAGATGACACTATGGGTTGATCCATTTGAGGTGTGTTGCAGGTGAGTTGCAAAACTGTGACTAGGACATGTCAAGTGCCCTGTACAAACCTAATGAACTCTGAGCCTCTTGCTTAATGTCCGAGGGTGGTTTTAGTTACTAGTGTTGGCTGGCTACTAACACACATTGGTACTGCAAGTGCAGAGCTGCATTATACAAACACAGTAACTTTCAGGTATGGTGAGAAGAACCGGCCCTTCACAATTGCACACTTTGAAGGAGGGGAGAACCCAGAGCTTCCTCAGCAGATCAGCTACGCTGTTGACAGAGCGGCACTAGACTATCATTCTGGCACTTCTTCAGATGAGGAGAGCTTCAACAAGGAGCCAAAAGCTATCCCTACTGTCAGCAACCCAAACAGTGTCTACCAGGTAAGCATGTGGTAATGGTATGTAGCTTTCAGTAAGAGCTAGCATCTCCCCTCTAGGTTCCCTCATGAAGGAATGCAGTAGACTTAATAATTGACGGCCAGACTCATCTCCCTGCTTTCCCAAACACATTGTAATGTTATCTTATTTCTTGCTGTTTAGTTCAGTGACTACTGCAAGGCACCCATACAGCCCTGGTCTCAGTATCTTCACAGGAAGACTTATATGACCGATGGCTCATACTATGCCCAGCACAGGGGTTACAAAGTCTACAGGCCAACAGCTGCTTTCACAGGACCGCGTGTTGATAGATACCACTGGATCAATACCAAGCGGTAGATCTGTGGCTGCACCTGTTAGAGGCTGTTGAAACACTTGAGCTATGGTATGGGATGAAGGCTGCACTACAAAGTTTCATAAAAACAGAAAACACTTACTGTCTAATCCCTATCTCTTACTTTGTACATCTGAAACTTTGGGATTTTATTATATAACCTTTTAAATGTTTTATTAATGTTAACATAAGATTGAAAATTAATGTGAGACTCTACTTGTAAGTTAAAAAGGAAATGCATATATCAATAAATCTACTGATGTTTTTTTTTAAAAGCTGTCTGATCTGCTATCAGTGCCCTGAAGGGAGTTAAAAAGCTCTTTGGTGAAAACACAAGCAAGTCAAGGAAGATAAAAACATCCTCCGAGTTGCTTTGACTGATAGTCTGCTTCCTTTTCCTTCTGGCAAAGGTAGCAAGGGCAGCTGCATTGTGAGCAAACGTCTATGCACTCCAAGCAGAATCACCTCTCTTCTCCCCCTTGAGTGAAGCTTTGGTACATGCACCTGTAAAAGACTGCCTTGTGGCTCCAGCTAGGCTTTTGCCTCTAGACCATAGTTTATCTGTCAGAAGAACACAGCCTCATGGGCAGGAGAGGGGCAAATACATGGTGCTGTAGTTTTCCACAGCTGTAAGCTAACACAGCACCTCGTAGAATGATGGAACTGTTATATCTAAGGAGGTCAAGCCTGCCAGTTTGCAGTACTGTGGCCCATAGGAAGCTTTTCTCATAGCTTTAGACAACTTGAGTCAAACTGTCCTCTAGCTAGGCCAGAGCTCCAGTCAGATGGAGGCTCCCCTTTCAGTGGAAAAGGACTGCAATACTACTGGCCTTCAAAACTATGCTCTGGGCTACTGTTTCCACTATTAAGTAAAAAATGTGGTCTCAAGCAGAATCAACATAGCTTTGCTCTGTTGACTTGCAGTGTATCTTCCTACTGACTCTACTTGTCACCTGCTCCATCATTGCCTGATGATTAAACTGGAGGCCAATATTGCATTACAGAAGTTGTGGCAATAGCTTCTGTCTTGCTGGTTAATCTGGTCAAAATGCTAAACAAACTAGTTTGTCAAAACTTAATAGCTCATGTAAAAATACCCGTGGTTGTCACTTACTGCAGCTGTTTCTACTTGCTGTAGTCCAACTATTTTTGCCTAATAAGCAATGATGGGGGAAGGGGGGAACCCACCTGCTAAGAAATGACCCTGAAGGGGAAGCATTATTTGTCCTGTAATAGCAGACAACTAGGAGCCAGTTCAAGGCTTGGAGGGCTACCTGTATAAATGAATTGAAACTATATTGTAGATTTTAGCTAAAATCTCATAGTCCATGTGAAAAAGCTTGCTGTGTGAAGCAATAGGTGTTAAATAAACTATATCCTAGCTTCCCTTTCAAATACAGTGTGGATGGGAATAATCAGGAGGCCATTCTCACAATTAGACTTTGTCCATATTTCTTCAGAACAAACCCGCATCAATCACACATACTTTGGCACAAGAATTTTGCAATAAACTTGGTATTACTAGATTTCAGTAGGTCACTCATGCAAAAAGTAAAAATCTTACACTTTTTATAACTAATTTCCTTTTTAGAAGACTTAATTTTAAAGTCTGGTTTTTATGTGTGAATATTGTAATCTGTGTGTTGTTAATTGAACCGTGCAAATAAGATGTGAGGAGAGGGTTCTTCATTACTGTAAGTTAGAAGTGATGTTTCTAACTAATTGTTGCAGCTTTTATAATAGAACTTGAGCTCTAGCAGCTTAATTACACTGTTTTCACTCCTTATTAATGAGCCTTTAGTATGAAGGGGAAAAATATGCTATAATTAAAAAAATCACAAGATTTACTTTGACTTACAGCCTGAGGCCAAATGTAGAGGACCAAGTCAGAACCAAACCACCAAGTCATCTTTTGAGTACCTTTACAACTTTCTGCCTAGGGCTATTTTCTCTTCTAATGCATTTATTTGTTTTACCAAACAGTCTTTCTCCAAACTAGTTATTTCGAGGTAGTAAAAAATCAAGTCTTCATTGCCTTTACTGTTTAAAAATTGGTGTTCATCCTCTATGATATGTACTAGCTCTTCGGTTAACACATCCACTTTATCCTCAAGTTCTGAAGGGGACAAGGAAGTGCAGGTTTCCTCTTCAAAGCTTAAAAAAAAAAAAGAAAAAAGAAAAAGAATGCTTAAAATCAGATGGTAGAAATGACATTGTTAAAGTGATATGTGTAGACTCTTCACAAGAGCAAACCAGAAAGACAAATTGCACTGGAACTGAACTTCTCTGTTACTGAAAAAGTGATGGTAGCTGAGAGGAGTAAATATTCTTTCTGTGACATACCCTGGCATCAAATCTGATCTGCCCTTTATACACTGTGCCTGAATGGAGAAGCTTATGGAGATTGGCTTCGTAGTGTAAAGCGAGGACATGATGAAAAGGTGTTGTGATCTGTTTTGTATCAAACTCCCTCACATTGTTCAGTTGTTGCTATCTTAATGCAACACTTAATGCCTCCTGTCAAATTATTCTTACCATGTCCTCCATCCAAAGCTGCCCTTTTCATAGCTGCTCAAGGCATGAAGGAAATGCTCTTTTTTCTTCACAAGCAACTTGTCACTTAGTGGTTCCTCAGATTTTGTATGGAGCAAGAGGTTGTTCTTCATGTGTTATACAGTAAGCACAAAAGTGGAGAAAGCAGATCAGTGTTAATTTTAAATGCCTTTTTATACAATCTTTACATACATTTTTCATGGTACTGCTTTTTATGCTGTCTTAATGATTTGTATGAAGCCAAATAATTTTTCCTGATATTAAGTTTTTCAGATGAAAATGACACTTGTGTAGCTTTTACATTAGAAGACATTTATGTTTGCTAGGTATTTATAACTGAAAATATGGGATGCTACTTCAACCCTTGCATGATTTTCCCTTCGGGATGTGTGCTCTTAAAATATTAAAGCAAGCAAAACGTTTCTTAGTGTTGTACTTAAAACAGCAGCTATGGCCTATTACAGGATGGTTGAGGGTGGAGACACCTCTGGAGGTTATTTTGTCCAACCCCTCTGCTTAAGCAGGTCTGCCTAGAGCCTGTTGCCCAGGATCGTGTCCACATGGCTTTTGAATGTGTCTGATGAGAGAGGATCTGCAAACTTTCTGGGCAGCCTGTTCCAGTGCTTACTTGCCCTCACAATAAAACGGGGTGTTCAGATTTAATATCCTGTGTTTCAGTTTGTGCCCGTTCCCTCTTGTCCTATCACTGGGAACTATTGTAAAGAGCCTGGCTCCATCTTCTTTCCACTCCCTGGGCAGGTGTTTATACACATGGACAGGATTCCCTCTGAGTCTTCTCTAGGTTAAAGAGTCCCAGCTCTCTCAGCCTTTCCTCATAGGGGACATGCTGTAGTCCCATAATCATCTTTGTGGCACTTTGTTGGACTCTCTCCAGTATGTCCCTTTTTCTTTTTTACTGGGGAGCCCAGAACTGTATGCAGTACTCCAGGTGTGGCCTCACCAGTGCTGAATAGAGTGGAAGGATAACCTCCATTGACCTTCTGGAAATAATTTGCCTAATACAGCCCAGGATACTGTTAGTCACCTTTTCAGGAAGGGCACATTGCTGGCTCAGGTTCGACTTTGTGCCTACGAGGACCCTCAGATCTACAACTCTCCTTTCCAGCTGGGCATCCTCCAGCATCTATTGGTGCATGGAATTGTTGCTTTTGAGGTTCAGGACTTTGCACTTCCCCTTGTTGAACTTCATGAGGCTGTTGTCAGCCCGTTTCTCTAGCTTGTTGAGGTCCCCCTGGATGGCAGCACTTTCCCCTCTGCATCCCAGCTGAGTTGGTTTGTGTGCAAAGAGCTCAAACTGCTTGTGCTTATCCATATCCCTGAGGGTATTAAAGCATACACCTGTTTCTGATGGTACAGATGGCCCTTTACCAGCTCTAGTCTGAGTCACAGTTGTTTTACCGTCATTGTGCAGATGGGAGAGTTAATCCTAGATCTGTGTATTCAAGGGATGGCCGAGCAGGTTTTGGCTACGTAGGTTGTGAACATGTCTTTGCAGAAAGCTAGTACTGTGCCTTTCCAGTATGTTAGGTGTACCTTTAAACTCAGAAGTTTACATGATGTATAGAGCTTCTACTGACATTCTGGCTTGATGATGTGGAGAGGTAGGTATCTACAAGCCTGTTTAAATTGCCATTTTGGAACAAAGTAAGAAAACAGGGATGGTGAGCTTTCAACCAGACTGGGTCTCATGATCTTTCTTATTACCTTCTCAAAGGCTCCTATGTCTGTGAACCTTTTCGTTTTCACCTCAAAAAGTTGGGAGATGAGATTTATTTCCTCCTTGGAGAATGGTTCTTCCTTTAGCAACATCTCACTTATCCTATAAGATTTATCACCCTGTAGAACTGCTGACAGCTGGAGTCTGAGAGAGAATGTTTCACTTAGACAAGCCTTTAGTGCCTAGAAAAAAACAACAGCTTTGAAAACCTGGAAGCAGTAGAACACAATTTCTTACAGCTAACAGCTGATTGGAGATATTAATAGGGGAGGGGAAGATTGAATCAAACAGTAGTAGGGTATCAAGACAGGTTTTCACTTTTGGAAGCCTATTTCATCTGAAAAAACAACTTAGTTGGTCTCAAGGGGGTTTGATACACACAGCAGATATGCTGCATAATGTAGTTAATATGCAGCTGTTAAAAACAGGATCAGGATGAGAACGTGTTGCCATGCACGAGCACAATCCTGTTTGAGATATTTGTGCTATGTTGATTTCTAGACAATGCTAGTAGTCCTTGCTGCTCATGAGGAGAACCATCATTTATAAAGGGTAGCTTCCAGTAGGGGACTAAACTCACTGTGTGCACACTGGGAATACCTTTGGGGAAAATGAGATGATGGGTACGCCCTGCAATACAAAAGTATTCAGCCACTTTACTGAAGGTTGAATGGAAGGGATTGCATCACATCAAGGTGCTATGGGAGGAACACTGCAGTTCTGTTTTTCTTTCTCAACAAATCTCTGTCTGGTATAACTGTATTCTCTGAGTCAGCACTACAATTATGACAGAACATTCTCTGTTTGATTCTGTCATGTAACGGCCAACTGATGGTGGGAATGTAGTTGTTTTTACCTTCTTAGGTGTCAGTGGAACAAATGGGTATTTCTAAGTTAGTGTTGTTTGTACGCAGGCAGGTCATTACTATGTGATATGATGGATTTTTCTGCTGTCTCACTGCCTTCACCTAAGGTGAAACAACGTTCTTTGAATGTTGACTGTGAATCTTTCTGTGAACAGCCACCGTGTAACTGTAATGGCAGTTCAGGTAATAGTTAACTATCTTATTTCATCCTTCCTTTTGATTTTTATTACTGGAAATTGTACAAAGGTGTTAACCCCCGACGCACTTTTAAAATGGTAACTTTTAATGAAATTTCTAAAATGTAATTACATCTGGAACATACCTGATAAAAAAGTCTCAGAAAGAGTGGGTTGGCATCGTGGTTGAAGTCAGCAGCAGTGATATGAGCTAAGCAGTGCACGAGGAGGAGAAGGAAACTTCCTACAGAACTCAGGCAGTCCCTTAGAATGAATAGTTTGTTCTTTGAATTCTGAGAAAGAATGAATATCCAGAGCTGATGTAAGGGTACAGAAGCAGTCAACTCAACTGATGCAACTCTTCTAATGGTTTGTCTCAATTTTAGGGAAGTTGAAAGATTTGAATTAGAGTTCTGGGGAATATCCATATACACAAGACAGCAGCATCGTCATAAGACCTCACTTAATACTCTATGAAGTGAATTTAAAGCTTTCTTGCATTTTCTGTTTCTAGACAATTTTATATTTATATATTATGAACTTTAGAGAACTCTCTAATCATCCCAGAGTTTTAGAAATAAATAATACTGAATAGTCAGATTCTATAATTTAATCATAGCAAGTAAAACGCTGATACACTGGTGACTTCTACAAAGGTGACCTAGAGAGAATTTGGTAGAAATGGAAGTGGTAGAATTTGGATTTGAGAAACTGGATAACCAGAGATGATTTAATAAATGTGCTTTGGGTACGATGCTTATGTTAAGCATATATTCAAACTCGTTATCCTAGAGTGCTATGATAAGTTTGTGTTCAGATATATCTGGAACATACCATTAACATTTGATGATTTCTCATTTCAATATTTTTTCCTAGAAAGCATAAAGAATGCTATGACTTGAAAAGTATGAAAAACTTTTGCATTTTACTTTCTAATCCTAGAACTTAATGGATATGAAAATACTGCGTAGGCTGTGACGGTGAAAATACTGTGTAGACGTGAAGGTGACAAACCTGATAAAAGAAAGAGTTTTTCTAATCCTAGAACTTAACGGATACGAAAATACTGCGTAGGCTGACTAGAGGTGAAGGTGACAAACCTGATAAAAGAAAGAGTTTCTGAAGGCATTGCCTGTGGCATTACTAAGAGGTATGCTGGAGGCAACACACAGGTTAATCTCTGGAGCCTGCAAAGAGAAGGAAAAATGCTTCTGTAAAAAGTCTGTGTGCACATCAGATCTGCAAAGTAAGAGGGATTAATGGGTTATAAATTCATTTAAATGTCAGCTTTGATTTGTAGTAGGTACACAGAGCCAACAAATACCCCATGAAAATGGAGACTGTTTTAAAAAACCCCTAGCAAGTCATAGTAGTTAATCTTGCCAGTTTTCTAATTAAGTAAATGAAAGTGTGCTCTAGCCCTGGAGCCCTGGCTATAGTCACCGTGATTTTTATTATTATTTATTTGATACTATTATGAAAAACCCTGGAGCCTTTACCTAGACTAAAGCCATAGTATAATAAGAACTGTACAAAGAAAACGAGGGAATGCTTGCTCCAAGTTATAAAGGAAATAGGTTTTTTCACAATATTATGCCATGTGCAGGGATTAAGTAATGCAAGAATTAAGGGATGTGCTCAAAAAAGATGCCATAGCACATATCAGAGCTGACCATGGATCTTGTGGGACAGAAGTTTATCTTCAAAGCAGTCATACACCATTGCAGATAAAACATCAACGGAGTTCAGTTCCTGATATTTGCACACTGGTCATTCTCTGCTTGATCTTACCTTATTGGTAGGCACTTTGCAGCCTGTTGGCTGAAGATTTTTTTTTTTTTTAATAAGTGTTGTCTTTTGGAAGCAGGGATTACTAAATATCAATATCTGAAAAACTTACATCAATGTGAAATCTGAGAAACTGTAGGATGGAGATACCATACTGATATATGACAAACTCTCTTGTAGAAAGGGTTGCAGAATCGACTACTGTTAGTTCTCCTTCTTGGGTCACCAACACATCGTCTATAGTCTGAGAAGTACTTGCTGTTTCTGCAAGAACAGTAGCATTTCTTTAGACTAAATGGTTTCTGTTTTCATTTTGTTTGCCCAAGAGGCAGCGCTGCAATACAAGTGTATATACTGCCTTTCTCACCTCATAATATAATATAATTGTTAAATATAAAATGAAGCCCTTTGGATGCATTATGCATTCTTTTAAGAGTCATGAAGTGCTTGATACTCTTAGGCAATGCCCAAAACATTACTCTTCCTAGTGAAATTTCAGGTAACTAAGGAGTAGAAAAGTGATATTACTTATGTGTGCCTCTGCAGCAAATTTGGGGGTGATTCTGTGTTCTGAGTCTTTCTCCTTCACTGGTAGAGCACTCCCTCCAATGAGGAGAGTAACTTTACGATAAGCAAAATCTCATCACAATAAACACAACCAACAGCTCTCTGAATGATGTAACATAAATCCTCATGTTACACTGAAGTTCTGTCTTTCATATAAGAAAGAAGAAAGGTGAGACTTACTTTTGTCCAGCTTTTGGCTTTCCAGTAGTCCAGCTGCCACTGCATGACTCTGTAGCTCATCATTCACATCTTTCAGAAGACCAAGAAGAAAAGAGGTTTTTATACACTTAGTTTTATCACTACCTGTGTAAACAAATACAGAAGTATTATTGTCCGAAAGAATCCATCTCTCACTGTATGTTTTTGAGCAAACATTTCACATGTGGGAATTATTTAGACAAGTAAGTTGAAACAGGTAAATAGTTTTGCTGTTTGGAACATGACGTTGGAGTCTGGGCAAAGATGTTAATGTTGCGGAGAAAATATATTTCTCCCCAAAACTATTTACATTATCCAATTCATTAGTTCTCTCCTTTTTCATATATCTCAAATATCATATGGGTGTCTGTTTAAACAGGAAGAATGGTGTGTTCAATTAAAACAAAAAATCCCAAAAAACCAAAAAAGTTAAAACACTTCCCATTCCCGTAGTTCTTGTTTGGACTGCTTATAGAATACTCCTCACAATTTTTCCTAACAAAGTGTTTTTGTCACCAGGGCATTTTTACTGATCAGAAGAGATTTTTATTTTTTTTTATCTGCCCTTAACTCTATGAGTTTCTATCAAAGTGTCAAATTCCACATCTCATCAGAATTGAGAGGAATTTTTTTTTCCAGCTAATGAATTCAACGTTTTCCTGTTTAAGTGCCTCAGCCCAGTATTTGTTTTATTATAAGGACTCCATCATTGCTAATTCACAGCTGTAGGTAAATTACTTATGCAGATATCACATGTGGCTCATGTATTTTGTTGTTAAACAGACAAGGGAGGTAGTTGGCAGAAAAAGAAGCCTCTTGTGAGATCGTTTTGTGCAGCCCTGTTTGTGGGGCAGTAGTCAATAAAGTGACTTAAGGTTTTTACCATACAGAGAAGGTGGTGTGAACTGTGGATTCAGAAGAACGATTCTGGATGCCATCAGATGTTCTGCCTGTTTCAGCACCTTGATATCTGTGAGAACAGTATATACTAGTTAATGACCACAAATAATTCCAGATAGGTTTGTGTCCATTCCTCTTGTTATTCCATAAGCTAACCTTGACCTTTGTGTGTAGTATTTGGGGTTAAGATACCAGTTTTAAAATCTAACAGTTAGGAATAAAAGTTATACTTTTGGACTAAAAGTCTAATTTTTGGAAGAGGTTTAAAATGCAGAAGTATTGGAATCTCTCCAAGGGGCTAGATAGGGAAATCTTTCTCTGGCATTCTGATAATTGTGACACTCTTGAACCATTTGCTGTTCAGGAAGCTCTGAGAATTGCTTACAGGGTGAAAAGAGAGCAACAAGGACAACTGGACTGCTTGATGCACTCACTATGTGTTCTCTTTAATTTCAGTTTTGCTGCATGAAGGAATTTTTTCATCTGTTTCAGATAGCACTGCTTCAAATTAAATTTTCTTTTGTCTTATTTCTTTGTGTTTAGTTGAATTCCAGAATTGGGCTACATCCTTCTTCATCAAACTAATGAGTAAATAAACAGATGCTTACTTCATAGAGAAGGTGCTGGAAAATACTCTGAAACATTAAGCAGTTGATCACATGTGATAATTCACCTGATTCCTATAAAATCTTTTCAATCCAATGAAGGGGAAGTTCTGCTACTTATGAAGTAGCTGGTGATGTTTCAGGAAAACCTCTACAGAACTCCTAACCCTAAGGATGGAATAAGCTCAACTCTGCAGATGCATAAACATCATCTAGGTAAAATATTTAATTTTGTTCATGTCCTAGAACACCTAGCACCAGTGTAAGTATCCAGTTTTCACATCTGAATTGTGGTAATATCCTTTACATGAAAGGGTGCAACACTGCTATTGTCTGAGCTGAAAAATAGACTTTTAACCTAAAATCTTCCTGCTCAGTTTCTAGGAGTGCTTAGGTGTTCTGCTGATGGTTAGTTGAGAGAATGTGACTGACTTTTTTTTTTTCCTTCAGAATTGCATCATTCTTCTTCATCTTCTACTGTAACTATAGTGTGAGTTCCACCCCATCTCTTCCCTGTTCATTCCATTTCCAAAGCATTAATGCCCCCTAGGCAATGCATCAGTATCAAAAAAGAATCATAGGTCACTTGAGCTTCTTATGACAAACCAGACTTACTCTTAGTCAAGAACAATAGGAGCTGGTCATCTGCCTTATGATGCACTTTTTCTTTTTTTTCTTCTTCTGATCTCATTCTCAACTTCTGCAAATCTGGATGAAAATCTTTCCCTGAGAAAGCTTTTGTTTCACTGCATTCTTTCATCAAGCTCTACAAGGAAAAGTAAGGAGATGTAAAAGGAAGTACCTATAAAAAGCATAATGGAAATTTTATATTTGATTCTATAAGACCTTTTCTTTACTTCCCTGCTTGCATAAACTTAGGGTCTGTATTTTAGAAATGTCTGCTCCCTCACGTTACTCAATTTCCAGAAAAAAACATTAAGCAGCAAATCCAGAGACCTCCAGCAGACTGTCACCTTATGGAGTGAAATTTTGAGGCAGTACGTACTTTGCTGAGGGCAGACACTAGCTGCTTAACATGCTTTCTGCTGCTAAATTTCTCAGACTCTCTAATGATTAGCACTCTGTACTAGATATGGCATTTCTGGAGCACCAGTCCTCGCAATCTTTCAGTAAGTCTGAAAATAGCAAAACCCAAAACAAACAAAGAAAAACGAGAAGGGTGTTGTGTGAAGGGAGATGGTCACACAGTACCTTATCGTGCTGCTCAGCGCATGTTGTCAAACCAAACCCTGCAGGATTCTTCCTGCTCTTTTCTCCACACAGCAGATGATCCTGCAGCTTTACTCTTTCATCTGATATTTGCCATATGTGAAATTCTTTGAGGTCCAGCTCCTTCTCTTGAAGGGTCTGACAGAGGTCTTTTCTTTTTTCTATTGTTTCTTCTGTTTTCAAGGTGGCTTTTTTGTTCTGTAAAGAAGAAAGTCCTGTTAAGCTCTTTTTCTTTGTTCATTGTACTTTCACTTGGGGATAACCTACTTGTGAAAGCTGTGCTTCTCCTATCCCTTTCCAGCTACTTAAAGTATTACATTCCTAATTTCTACATTCAACCATTTTCTTCATATCTGTTGTGAATCTCATAGTACAGGACATAAGATTAATGGTATAATGGTAATGAGACTGCAGCTATATTAAGTACTGTGCATAAGATGAAGCTTGTTCAATTATAAAACTTGGGATTTGCTGTTTTCTAACCTGCAGTGGATCAACATTTCTTGAAATATTCTTCTTTGTTCTTTCATTTTCCAGGAAGAGTTTCATTTGTTCCTCCAGCCTTCTCATTTGCTGCTCTCTAAATTTTTTCAGTTCATTGGCTATGGTGTTAGCTTCATCCACAAACTGCAGATTGTATATAAGAAAAAACAAACAAGCCAACCAACAACAAACCACAAGATCCTGGTATTGTTCTGGAAAGGGTAATACTTGGAGAACAAAGTCCTTTGCACAGTAACAATAGCAATACAAATTATTTAGCATTTTCTGAGTAAAATTTCTAGGTAATATGTTTTTAGTATTACCTTCTCCTGGATGCAGCCTTTTAAGCTGCTGACTATTTCCTTAAACTGTGTCTCTCTCAGTTGTAATAACCTTACAGTTTGTATAAATTCCAGCACTAAAAATATATACTCTGTGTTGTCCTTCAGGAGATGCAAAATGTCCCTGATGTCATCATCAATGGATAACTCCTGAAAGATAAAATGGTCATGTGGAATGTAACATGAAATGTGTGAACCTTCCTTGGTTATCTTACTTTTCCATGCAATACATTGAGAACAGATTTAGGAATTGGAGTTTTTGAAAATGCCATCAAAGATTGTGGAAGCTAGATAACGGTATTTTGCACTTCTATACACCCTTTATTGTTGTTTATAAATACCCAAATAACAAAACCACAACTATAAAAAAAACTTAAGATTCTCAAAGGACCCTTAAGTAAATCTGTGTTAAGAAATTAATCTGAACTGTCTGATCCTTAGTAGCTGAGCCCAAGATATTTTCAATACTTTTTGTAATTAAAAAAAAATATACAGTATAATATATTGTAATCTGTCTGCTGTAAACAGACATAATTCCTGAGAAGTTTGTAAACATTAAAGTTTTATAACAACACACTGCAGGAGTTCCAGATTCTAGGCCAAACTGTCAAGAGAATTTTACTTCTACAACAACCTGTTCTAGGTCTGTGCCCTTCTTTTGGGACCTCGAGGCAATCTTCTTGAGTTTATACCAATCTTGTAGCATAATGACTGTTTGCCGCAGGTGTCTCTGAGATAGGATGAAATATGTCACAAGATTCCCTAACTTCTCTTCTTTGGTCTCCTGTATCACTTGCATTTCTTTGGCTTGCATCTGTGAAGAAAACATTACAAAGTCTTACGGATTACTTGTGGACTTGTGAAAGTATGGAAATATTCTAATTTTCACTACAGGTTTGAAAATAGGAATCCAGAGGGGAAAGAATGAACTGTTCTGAAGAACAATGGATTTCATCAATTTAAAAATAAACTTCTAAAAGTTTCCCTTGACAGCATGAGTCAAATAGTTGTGAACCACATAAAACATTACAGAACCTAAAATAACCCGGACAGGGATCTTACAAAAGTCTCATCCCTCTGTATTAGACATTAGAAAATGACAATACCAATGCTTTAACTAATGTACCTTTTCTTCTGTTTGTGTTCGAAGTTCCAGAGTAAATTGTGCCTGCATGTTTCTCAGCTCAGCTTCTGACTCTTCTTTTAAACCCTTAAGCAAATCCCCTTCCTGATGATGCTTCTGGAGAAAAGTCACTGCTCTTGCAACTTGCTGTTTCTCTCTAGTCTGAGCAACCTCTTGGGCTACTTCTTCACCATTATTTTTGTAGCCAAAACTGTTCAGGATCCTTGTCACACCTTCTGGGCAAGTCAGAATCTGAAGCAGGTAAGCATAGTGATATGAACAAATGAATTTTGTTTATAGAAATGAACTTCTTTCCAGCATTGGATTGACAGTTGGCATAATTAGCAGGACTTTTGATAGTGGGGTTCTGCTGGGTTGACCTGTGTAGGGGTTTAGTGTAACTGCACTTTGCCATGTGCCTGCTCATATGCCCCAGCCTGTGTGCCCTGCACATCCATGTAAGCTATCAGTGAGGATGGACATCTGTGTGCTTATAGGTTTTGTGAATTACCACAGGGCTCATACTCGGAGGGGTGAGGCATGAGAAGTGTGAAATGCTTCTACCTGAAGGTTGCTGTAGAGATCCAGGACTCTGTACAGACATGCTTGCCTCAGAGCTTCCAGCTTCACTATCTTCACTGCTGAAACTTGTAGTATTTGAGTTAGAGACTCTGGCAAATGCTTGACTTTCCAGGAATGTGGTTTCTATTAAGCAAAAGAGAATAAAGGGTAGGGATTTTCCACACCAACAAATAGCGCTGTGGTCACTGGGACTAGTGAAGTCTGATTTCCTACAGAATTGTCATGGGAAGTGTGAGTCACTTTGAACTAGTCTTTCCTCTAAGATTATAGAGGCTCCATGGGAAGTGTTTTCTACGTAGTAAGGCATGGAGCCACACTGCAGTTTTTCCTCAGAGGGGTTTGTAAAGTCTGTATTTCTCCTCTGCCTGGTTGTTTGTTTTCATAACATTTTTAAGCGCTTTATTTTCCAAGTTGTCTATGCCCCTGCAAAGTTAGGTGAAGTCAGGAAATGGATTTAAAAGTTTGGCATTAGCTTAATAAGAGACTGTCAGACATCTGTTCCCAGAACAGATTTCTATAATCTGACTGTAGAATGACTCAGTGCTGTATTAAAAGCTGCCTGTATAAACAAGGTTACATCAGAGGTGGCATTTACCCACAACAGCAGTGCTCTCTATAATTTGCCTAAACATCTTTTAAGTTTTCTCTAGCAGTGTTTTTCTGTCAAACAGTAGTAGCATGAGGTCTATGGGTATGTGGAGTAGTAAGAGCCATTGACAGGCATTCAGACTGGGGAAATGGCAGTGGGCCCTTCTAAGAAGTGAAGAAGAGTAAAGGAGATGTTAACTCAAAATACTTTGAGGAAAAAATTGTTATTAGATGAGGGAGATTTTCTACTTTCAAAGCCTCAATGGTTGTCTCTTAGTGTTACTCTCCTAAAAAAACCCAGGACATGCTAGAGGAAAACCAGTTGTAGATTCATCCTATGTAATAAAATCCTAAGATACTGGAAAATAGAATGAGGCCCACTAAAGCACCAAAATCCAAAAGATAACTTGTGAGGATAAAAGAAAACCTACATTTAGGCATGTGAAGAAAAGAAACAAGCCTGGGCAGTAAACACAGTAGGCAGGCTTTTTTTTAAAAAAAAGCTTCATACTGATAATGTCAGCTACTATTTTTTTTCTTGTGCAATGATTCTTGAAAACTATAGAGTTGTTTGGTAAAGATATCTTTTTCTTTGATAAAGTGCTTTTCCACCTGTACTGAGGCAGGAAAATATATAGTCCAATACATTTAAGTTATGCCTGTAGCTGCTTTGATAATACAGCCACCCTTGTAATGCCTAAAGCTAGCACAGGTATGTTTGTATCACCCAGTGAAAATTACATTCATTCTTGCAAAGCTGTGAGGTGACAATAGCAGGAGTAGCACAAAGAAAATCCCTTAAACTCACTTGCTCTTCAAGGAAGTTAGAACCAGGGATTTGTAAATCAAGAAGAGAAATTGACAACTGGTGTGGAATTTCTTCCAGAAAATGTAGAGTCTTTTTGGGCACTGTTAATTCTGGGCTGAGGCCTGAACGTTTGATTTCTTCCAGTTGTTTCTGACGGAGGGCTTTTTCACTGTGGTGGTGGTGTTCTGACAGTTCTTTCAGAAGCAAATCCCTTGCGCAGCTTGCTTCTGTTCCTTTACTGGTCTTCGTCCCCTGAAACTATAGACAACCCAGCTGAAACATCTCCATGATCAAGAGCATCAAGGGAATGAGAATTGAGTCATACTGAGCCTGAGATCTAAAAAGCATAGCCAGAAAACAGATGTTCATACTCATCTAAGTAACATGAGTAGCTTGATTTACTGTGGGGTTAAGTAGCCAAGAGTTACTGAAAATAATGCCCCTGCTTCTTGTGCATTAACATTGAGAAAGAAAAACTGATTTAGTCTGTGTTTTGCTTTGCAGTAGTCAGAACAGAAGTTCTCTTTCTTTAATAAAGTGTCTTTTGCTTCAGTTTGCTTTTCTGAAGTGATATGGGAAAATTGAAAGGAATTCCAAAAGGAAATGGAACTTTCTTTTCCTGTTTATCAGGTGAGAACTCTAAGCTGACACAACGCCAGCCTTACCCAATTTCCTTTGTGGTATTTGTTTTCCTTAGTCTTGGATGATTCATAAAAGGCAAAGATAGTGTTTATTTCTTCTGTCAATAAGGACAGTTCCAGATGTGCCAGTTCACAAGCATGCTTCTCAAAGAAAAACCTACAACCAGAGATGCGTGAGACAGGACTGAAGATAGATCACTACTTTTTATAGAGTTGTTACTATGAGGCAATCGTAAAAAATGTTTTCTGTGGTTTCAATCTAAAACTGAAGAATGACTTGAATGCACTTACATGTATTCTTTATTTTTTCATTTTCTTCTCTTTTATTAATCTTCTTTGCTCTTCACTATTTACTGTTTCCCAGATGATAACAGTTTCTTTCTTACATTTTCACTACTTTTCACATTCATACATACATTGCCTGGAGAACGAGGATTTCTTACCTTGTCTGCGTTTCTTGTTGTACGTGGCTGATGCTTCTTGAATGTGAAGTGGGCGGAAGAGGTGATGCTATGGAAGCTGAAGGAGTTCCCTGACTTGCTTCAGCCATTAATGCCTCTGAATGAGCAGCAGATGCTTTTAATGTGCTCCCTGATAAATAGCCTGTAGAAGAAACACAGGAGAATGTATTTACTGCTGAATCATTATATTTTAGGTACAGTCAAATCCTATGACACACTTCTTAGGATTTTTTTTGTTTTTTCCTTAACTCTACAGTATTCAGTAGTCAAAGTACCAGTGTTCCCAGCTGGAAGGAAACCAAATGACCTTTGAAAAATTTATTTATCAGTCTGCTCTGGTTACATTTCCACAGAAGAGTGTTTTACCAGAGCAGGTTTCTATTTTTAACAAAAAAGGTATGTTTTATTAATAATTCCTTGAGAGTTGTCCTGATCTGGATATGAGAATTATGAAAGTCTGTTTATTTGGAAAGGAAACCTTGCTTATACCACTTGTTCCTTTTTAACTGCAAATAAACTTCAAGAGCAGATAAATTTTAACTCAATAAAATCCTCTTGCTGCTTATCCAGACCGTAATTTCCAATGTAGAACCTGTCCCAACCATAAAATCCAAAGTTGAAAGGTTCCAACAACATATTTTTCAAGGCCAAAATAAAATAACTGACAGTTCCTTTGTCTTCTCTCTTACCTGATGTCTCAGGTGATAAGCTACTTTTGCTATTTTCCTCCAGCATCTGAACCGTAGACTTGAGTAGTGGGATCAGGTTTTGTTGGATGACCTTGCATGTGCTATGTGAGATCCCACTAATGCCATAAAATGTGGTTGTCTGATAGTTTTCAAAACACTGTTGTGACCCAGAGAAAAGCACCTGAAACAGCACAAAGGAGTCAAAAGCCATTTCATGCCCTGTCAAAAAAATCATTGAAAAAAAGCATCCTGATATTCTTTGCCTTCTTGTGAAAACCTTGTTGTTGGTACATAGCCATGCTATGTAAATTGTCCAGTGACTCCAGATGCTACAGAACTTTGCCTCAGCATCTTAAAAGCCTTTTGCAATGGTTATTGTCCCACAGCTCCCAGCTCTGAGATTTTTCCACATCCTTCAAGCTAATGTAAAAGTTATAAGATACGATTTGAACTGCATTACTTATATTTAATGTCCTCAGTTTCTCTGGAATCCATTTGCAAGTGCCATACATGTGATAAAATGCTTTCTATTCACATTGTGGTCTAATAATCCTCTCTCATTTGGACTAATGAGCTCAAATTTAGTTAAGTTATAGTCTCATGGGAATGGAAGAGCAGAGAAGAGGACAGAGAGACCTCCCAGGGAACTTCAAAGGAAGGACTGTAAAGAAAGGGGAAAAGGGTTAGGGATTTTGCATTAATTTTAATCTTTATTGTGGCCCAAAATGGATTGTGGAAACCAGATAATGCAGAGGAGGGATCAGATCCTGAGACCACTGAATTAATGGAAAGATTCACTGACTCTCTTGTCAAAAGGATTTGGGTCTGCCATTCTTGAAATATTATAGATGGTGGGATTTGAAGGATACCTTTAAGAGAAGGGGACTTGTGATGCTCTGTACTCAAGCATTTTTGAAAATCATTTTGCATCCAGAAAAAAATGTTCACAGTAGTTGTAGAATGTCTAATATATCACTTCTTCCCTAGGAATTACAGAACTTCAGGTGTCCAGCTTTTAAAATATCTCTGCGAATAGGCAAACTGACAACTTGGCAGTTGGACTAGATAATAGGTGTTGGACCCTTTCAACTGAACTATTCTATACTATGCTATTATAACTTTTTTCTAACCCTCTTGTTGAAAAACTGCCTTTTGAAGTGAAATTTGAATTTCCAAGGGTCAAAGTCTTTGGTATGTACTTAATAAATCAATTTTTGCAATTCTCATTTAGGTTTTCTGGTCTTTTTACAGGGCTCTGATTTCTTGCAGCAGTGTTCTTGGATATTCTCAGAACATAGCAACTGCTCATGCTTTTGACAGAAAGTAAGTAACACGATTGTTTTTTATTTGCCAAAGTCAGTACCTTTGCCCGCTGCGTTTGGATGTTTGATAAATCCCTCAAATATTCCAGTTTGGTGTATGCCATCTCCACACTGGTTTGTTGTTTCAGGATACATTCCTGAGACTCAGAGGCTAGGGCAAGTATGACCTGGAAGAAATAATATAAAATATAAACCCACTTCAAGTGAATTGCAAATCCTGCCTTTTGTTTGCTTTCTTACATATAATCTGGCAAGTCACTAGCTACAAAACCTGTGTGACTAAAAGAACGTTAGAGCACCAGTGTCTGGGTAGGCCCTAAAGAGCCAAAAAAGTTTCCTGGCAATATATTTCAATAAAGTCTGACATCTGTTCAGTTAGTCAAAAGTTTTGTGTTTACTTCAGATGGTATTGCTTGGACAGAAATAGATGTGTTCTCTGTAGTACTAGGTAACACTTATTTGGAGAAGAATCCTTATATGGATTTACCTGTGTGGAAGTCTTGGAAATCTTTAGACCTTTCTCAGCATTCTCTGCAAGAAGGAAGAGTGTAGGAAAAGAAATTCAGCTATGCAAATACTCTTTCTGGATTGCACCAGGATCCAGCCCTGCAGGGAAGATGCACTGCTCTTTGGCAGAGTGGTACTTCCTGATCTCCTAGATCTGTTCCAGCTATAACAGCTGTGATTTTTATTTGGCAAGTTGCATATATTCCCTATCAGTAACTGCTTGGCTCCTGACCTAAGGAGAATCTTCTCCACTCAGGAAAATAAAGGAAAGCATAGCATTTTTGTCAGGTCTTCTCTCTAACTCAGAGAGAACTTCAAGTGTGTGTCCACTCCTAGCTCAGCCATCCCTGTTCAACGATTCTGTTGGATTTCTTCCCTTAACAAAATCCAGCTTCCGTTACAGAGTTCAATGAGACACTGTTGTTGCTAAAGTATATCATTAAATATCTGAGCAGAGTGTCTAAGATAACTGGGGTTTTCACCACTTCTTTTCATTGTTGTTGTTGATATCTGTCTTTCCACTCTTTTTCTTTTCTTTCTCTTTTTTCTGTGTGTGTATGATTGGGATTGAGAGAAGGCCAGGTGGGAATGGAGAAACTCTTTATAAATAGCAGTTTCTGGACCTGGAAGTATCACAGTATTCTGGCTTCAGAGCTTTAATTTTACAGTGCCTCTCAAAGGTAGACCAGAGTGTTCTGTGAACTGAGACTGGGAATGTTCAGCCCAACCCAGCAGTGACCTCACCTTTCTGAGCTTCAGGTTTGTCTCTGCCTCAGTACTTGAGATGTGGCTTCTTCGCTTTTCTCTCTCTGTCAGCTGCATGTATATTCGTTCTTCTTCTAGTTGCATCTTTTCAATGAACTCCATCAGCTTCTCCAATGCCTTTCTGATCTCCAACAGAACCTGTATTTCCTGTTCTTTTTCATCTCTGTCAGCTAGAAACAGCAAATATTAGCAGTAGCACCCATCTGACAATCTACTGGAAATTCACACAGCAAATCTCAAGTAATATGCCTCCTCGATGTGTTTCATCTTATCTACATTCTTTATCTTTCAGAACAACCCAATTTTCAGATCCTACTTCTGTATTGTCCTGCTTCAGGAGGACATAAGTAGTTTGTAAGGCTCTCAGAGGGAGCAAACATCACAGAAAATTATGTATGACCCCGCCTCCCTCTTTTCTGGTTGTAGCTACCCTTTTGTACCTTTGAATAGAAAGGATAGTTCAGTCACTAGCTGGCTTCTAAAATATTTTGGAGCTCGTCTCTCAGCTTCCTGCAGAGAGGACCCTTTAAGGAAATGGCACATTTCCTCAATGTCTTTCATTTTTTCCTTGTATTTTATCTGTAAGAAATGGAAAAGGAGAGGAAGTTTTAGATAATGGTGCAAATTTGTGAGACAGGGACCTGTTGTGATACTCTTTCCTCTGGTAGATTGAGAGCAAGCGGTTGTCTAATTTGGTTATTGCTTTTTCCTAGCCTTTTAATTATTCTGATAGGGTAGAAACAGATTGCAAATCCTGTGTTTCTGATATCACTGTGAATTGCGTTGTCATTGCTGTGTACAGACACATGCTGAATTTGAACTGTTGGTTATTCTGTTAGGATACCCAACACCATTCCCTTACGCTGGGAATGGTTGCACTGAAGTAGCAATATCTCCATTTACATTTCTGATTTGCACTGTACTGGGGAATGAAGTAACTTGGATTGAGAACACCATCCTCCTGAGTGTAGAATCGGTGATATTTGAATTTGAACACGTGGGACTTCCTTTCTTTAATTTTTAAAGAAATTCCCTGAACCCAGCTGCAAAAAGAATGCACCATACCTTCTGTGCCTTTCCCTCTTTTGAAGCATCAAGGACTTGAAGAAATAGAGAGTTCAGCTTTTTAAGAAGCTCTTCTTCATTTTTCCTTCTGCAATGCCAGTATACATGCCTTGAATTTATTTCCTTTTCTAGAAAGTCCAGCTGTAAAGCAATAACAGACATAATAGCTCAGATTTACAGGAAGTTGAAGGAAGATTATAAACTTCATTGAAGCTGATGATGAAATCTGCATTCAATGCTTTTGACAGCATAGAGCCAACTTTACTGCCACAGGGGATGAATGCTCTGCAATACTAAGTCTGTGCATGTTATAATTCATGACTGTAGTATAATGCAATGTGTATTTTGGGGTAGGGGTAGGATATGAAATAGAAGGTACAAAGATCAGCGGAAGACACAGATAGAAGGGAGAGAAAAAGCAGGTAATGAAAAGAGGAGAGGTAAGTAAAATGACATACATGTATTTTAGTTCATCTTGCACTATAAGAAAATACGACTTGTGAGGCACAGAAAGAAGTGAAATTTCCTCTTCAGTAGTAGAAAATCATCCGCAAAGAATTTCCCACAGATATCAAACCTGTAAGTAAAGATAGTGTGCTGGAGCTGTAATTACCAGATCTGGATCTGGATCTCTTCTTGGTAGAGCTCCAAGAGACTGAACAGTAGGAATTACATTGTGTGTCCAGGGGTTGGTTTGAGCACCTATAACAGGCCCAATTTCACCTGTAATTGGACTTATTGTTCTGGCGCCAATAGTGATGGGGACAAGGCCTGTGGATAAAGAAAAACTAAGTATAATGCTTAGAATTTAGATAACAAATTCCATCTGAGCCCCAGTGAGCAGCTTTTATTAAAGTTCAAAAGGAACTGATGATTATTTCAAATCTCCTAATGAAAAACAAACTGAGTTTTCCTGAGCTGTAAATGCTATGTACCAAGCTTTGGACCAAGGCATTACAGACCTTCACCTTCAGACAGCATCTGTTTATGGTCCCATCACTGGAAAGAATATCAGAATAGTACTTCTAAAGAGTGCAGTAAATTTTTGAAGGGCTGAAAGCCACAGTGTGATTTGTTCTCAGTCCTACCTCTCTTTCACCATTATTCTGGTGCTGCTCGTTTTGAATGCACACACAGTGGAAACTGGTATTACCCATTCAGCGTTGAGGTAGAAATTGATCTGTTTTGATGGAGTGATTTCCTCACTCTGAAAATAACATGTCCTTGTCTCTTTAATGTTTACATCATATGATTCCATTTCCTGCTCTACCTTTTCCATTTATATCTTCCATGGTTCCTGCAAGTGGGAAAGGCTGCCTAGTATTCCAGTCACAGTCTATTCCCAGAACTGGCACCATCAAACTGGACCCACCAGGATCTGGGATGTTCATTCCAAACACTGCAGGGATCTGCATCTCTGTGCCAGGATATTTGATCATACCTAGTTTGTTCAAAAAAGATGAGAAACATAAACCATTAAACAGTTTTGTGATGAAAAGAACTGCTTTCACTTTCAGAGACTTACAATGCTGTTATTTCTGCTACAGCTTCCAAATAATACCTGGCCAAGTTCATCACAGGATTTGCTAGAGTGGCTATTTTTGACAGAAAACTTCCTAGAGGTTTCAAGTGCTGATGTCTTGGTCAAATCCTGTGATGGAAATGGGAGCACTGCTGTAGCCTTCAGTGTAATGACACCTGTCTACTTGTTAAAACAGGCTGGTTGTTTTATACCTACCAAGTTTACCACCGTTACTCTTGAGACTTGAAGCTATTTCCTGTTTTTTCTCCAAGCTTTGCAAGCAATGTATTGCATGATAAAACCTAGTGGTGAAAGACTTCTTCATATCTTCCACTGAAGCCTTTAGTGCTGCTAATCTGTCTGCTACTAGACAGGTATCTTCCAAAACTGATGCCTTAAACTGCTTTAGAGCATCCACCACATGGGTTTGTGATACCAGGCAGTCAGCTTCCAACGCTGCTTGGTAACTTCCACCGTGGGGCAGCACCTCATCTTGCCGGAGGTGAGCTCCATGTACCCGGGCGATTTTCCCACTCAAAGGTTCAGTGAAGGAATCTCCAAGAAGCATCATGTTTCTGGAAGGACCCACCAGCCCACCTAGAGGTATAACTTCTCCTGCAGTCAAGGAACAGGAAATGAGAGTCAGAACATCACCCGGCAACTCATCATTATGGCCCAGTCCTTCCCATTCAGAAAAAGGCATGATAATAATTTATTTTGATGGAAGCAGAAATGGTCTAATGGGACACATGGGAGTGGGTGGAGGGAAGTTTGAGGTTTTCTATAAAATAATTTGCCTCACAAAATGTTCTTAAATAGGTCTCCTAGTTTCTACATTAGAAGAAGATTAAGGTCCCCACTCCTTTATTTTTTTGTTTGTTTTTGTTTGGTTTTTTTTGTCTAGTGTGTATTGTAACATGACTTAAAGAATATAAGTATGTGGAAATGCTTTTTAAAAATCTAGAACTTTAACGCCCTCCTCCCTCTCCCCCCTCCCAGCCTGTAAATAATGCATCTAATTCTACTTTTAATAGAGCAATTGGACCATCTTTAAAAGTCAAATCAACTTTGGTAGTTTGTGTCATAGTTAATGAATGATGACCTTGGATGTCTCTAACATTTTTAACTAGATAGTTTCATTGACCTTTAAAGTGATAAATTGAACAATAAAACTATGGAAAAGAGAAGGATTACTATCTGTAAAACTTAAGTTGCATAACTACTGGCTTGACAGGAGAAGGCAAAGGTGTTAGGTGAACATAGACTTTTTAGGTTCTTTCTGGTCTGTGCCTTGAATCAATTAGAGACAGGTTAAATGAACAGTGCATACCACACCTTCTGTATTATGAAGAGCATTCACCTACCAGTGTTACTATCCAAACCGACTCCAAGTATTGGAACAATCTTGCCTCCTTCTGGCTCAGTCATAGGACCCCCAATCTCCAGAGGTGTCAACATGCCAGTAAGGGGGTTAAGGTATGTCCCACCAACAGTCAGCTTTTGCCCAGTGTGAGGATGGATCGTAACCCCAAGCACTGGAACTTCTATTTCTGTCACCGGATCAAGCATGAGTCCTCCCATGCCAAATATTTTTTCAGGACACAGGACTGGAAGTTTTGTCTTCACAGGTAGGCCAGTGTTGGGACAAACTGGATAAGGAATG
>NW_010294979.1:43308-64146 GCF_000700745.2 Antrostomus carolinensis
CGCTTACCTATGTGTAGAACCAGAAGAAATTTAACATGGTTATGCAAAGTAATGTTAATGAAAGGAAGCATAAGAGCTCAGAATGGAGACTATGGGGGTTTCAGAGGATAGTAAGTTGGTTGTCTTTAGGTCCAGAATTAAATGAATGAATGTAAGCCCTTTCTAGCAATTGTATGGGGTTATCTGGAATTTAACTTTTGCTTTGGCCATTCCCTTAAAGTTGCAAGTTTCTCAGCATATGATGGTATTTATAGTGGAATGAACAGAGGGCCTGAAATCTGTCAGAAATGAGGAATACCTCAACATTTCCTTGTGTACAAGCCTTGTAACGTCTAATACGTCTTATCCACAGTAAGTTTTATATCTAGTTGAACAACATTGTCTTCTGGTGCCATGCTAATGAGAAGCTTTTCTTTAGATTTTGTTATGGGAAAGGTACATGTGAGTATAGCAAGTTGGGGTTTTTTTTTGTTTGTGTTTTGTTTTTACCAGTAACCCCACCATAACTGTACTCCACAAATAGGCAGTTGGCTCAATTGATTTTATTACATTGTGCACTTACCTGAAGCAGAATCAACAGTGCAGACCAGCCTGGATCTGATGGGATCATAACCAACATTACCAGCTATGTGAAGTACCTTTCCAGTCTCAGGATGTAGAAAATGATTGCTAGGTACCGGCCCAGGGCACTGACTGGTCAGCAGCATGGTGGTGTGTGGGTAGGGAGTTAACAATCCAGTGACAGGATCCACACAGACAACATCAGGTGCTCGGGCAGTGCCATTTGAGTCTAAAAGAAATTCACAATAGATGAGGGTGAGGTGAAGAAGAAAAAACCTGTAGGCCTTGCAGAACTCCATGTGTTTTAGATCTCACTGCCTCAGTCTGCAACATTCATTTAAATATCCAAGGTCAGTTTCATTGTCCTTTTTTTTTTACTTCTCTTCCTTTCAGCAGGGTGAAATAAAGAGCTGTCTTGGTGTCAGGGTACCTTTTACGGTTTGTCATACCAAAACACGTGCAACAATATTAGAAAGTGTAGGAGCAAAGTAATGGAACTTACTGAGACTTGCCTACAGACAGGTTCATTTCCCTCTCTGTTGCTAGCGGATAATTAGCAAGTACCCAGTCAAAGATCTTGATGAATGCAAATCTGACATTCTTCCCGAGAAACAACATGGAAGAGAGTTCTACTGATGACTTTCCTTTTGTAACAACCCCTTAATTCACAAGTTGTTAGTGAGAACTCAGTGAGGGCATAATTTTCTAAACACAGACTCTTTTGGCTTTGCTATTAGTTCTTTTGTGACCAAGCTCATTTTTTGTGACCTGTATTTTGTGACCTGTGCTACACAGACCTGCCTATGCTTCCTTATACACTAGAATAATTTTCAAATTAATTTCTAGTGGTTGTAGTTACCCACTAGCTCCTCCTTGGTAAGTATCCTGGTTTTAGCTTTGTTAAGAAGGTGAGCTCCCATTCCTTCACCCAGTACTCCCCATGCTTTGAGACGGTGACTCTCCTTTATTATTAAGCTTGACATCTTGCTGCTTGCAGCTTCTATCTGGGCTAACAGGCTGGAATTAAAGATATAAAGAGGGTTATTAAAGATAAGGTGAAACAATTTAAAGGGAGCAGTACAGGAAGAATTTTGATGGACACTCAAACGATATCTGCCCTTTGGTAATTAGAGACCTCGATGAGAATTTGCTTTGGCTAATGTAGTAAAAAAGACCACTTTCCTCTTTCTCTGTTTTCTTGTTAATTGCACCACTGATTCTGACAGTGATAAGACCTGTCAGAGCATGGGTGGCACACCAACTAGAACAGCCACATCACTTGGTAGCAGAAGAAAGGACCCTCAAAATATTGCTGTCCCCGAGATTATGATGGGAGTCTCTTCAGAGTTTACAGGCTCGCTTTACGTAAATGTGAAATTGATGATCTGCATCATCTGATCTTCTGGATCAAGAATCACTTTTCAGCTTCCAGATATACATACTGCCAACCAGAAACCAACCCAACTGCTTGCCACAATGCCTTCTAGCTAGCAAAAAGAAAGCTGCAGCAGAATTTTGCAGTATGTTTATTACCTTGTATAGTCTGCCTGAGACAGTGTTGGTTGGTTTCCTTTACAAGCCACTTTATTTGTCAACACCTCTGCCAATCTCAGCACCTCTTTCAAGGCAGAATTGAACATGACATAATGTTCTTCCTGACATTTCAGATCATGCTGTAACAAGTGCATCTGTTTGTTCACACTTTCCTCATATTCAGCAGCCAAATCTTTCCTTTGCTGCATCTCTTCTTCTGCCTAGGTGGGATATAAGATCCAAACATTTTAATTTTTTTTTACTTTTTAATCCAAATGTAAACAGAGATTGCAACTTTTCTGTTATTTATTAAAAATGGCAAAAATTAGACATTTAAAATCATTTTAAGGTGTTCATTTGAATTTGAGCTGTAATTGCTGTCATATGTATCCAGATCTGAGTAAGCTGATAACTTGGGGTATACTTTTGAGAAGTGATGTAATAAGTACTTAATAAATAATTAACTTTTACTGTGTAGCATACACATTTTTCTAAGTGAGACAATGAGTATATTTCTGTTTTCAACGAAGTGATGTAATAAGTACTTAATAATTAACTTTTGCAGCTCCTTACTGTGTAGCATACACATTTTTCCAAGTGAGACAATGAGTATATTTCTGTTTTCAAAACATGAAATTGTTTCATTCTTAGAACTTTTGTAGCAAAGTAAACAAGTACACTCCTGTTGTGGAAAAAGAAGTTGCAACACATGCTCAAGCAGATGAATCTATGCTGTTTTCAAAGCTGAAACCTCTGCTACCAAAGCAGAGAGACAAGAGCTCCCAGGAGAAGAGATTGGATGTATGGGTGTATCAGATGGGTGAAGAAAAAAAAGGAATTAGAAGAGAGAGATGTGTTTCTGTGTGTTAGCACAAAGCAGTAGCAACAACTTTAATTGCTTTAAATGCCCTGTTGCTCACAAACGTTACAATATTGTTTTGCAGCCTATGAAATATGAAATGTCTACAGTTCCAAAAGTGATTTTTTTATATGACCGTGCCTAAAATTATGAAAAGGGAGTACTGAGAATTTCATTTGTTATTCCATGTGTAAATGTTGCTGGACTGAGCTCTACCTGCTGTTTTGTTTTTAAGTAAGCCTCTGTCATTGTGCTCTCATAAGCCTCCGTCTCTCCTGGGATACTCAGTGTCTTTATCCAAAGGTTTTTCAGTGAAGATATTTCTCTTGTAAGCTTGCTATACACAGTTTTTACCTAAGGTCAAAAAAAGAAAAAAAAAGTATGTGGAAGACTGTAAGAGATAATCTGGAGATGGTGAAGTGTCTTTTCAAAATAGATGCCTCTCTATGTAACTAAAACACATGGTGTCTGAGTTTTCCAGTACAAAACACATTAATGCTACCTTGTCTCAGATTAGAGTATGATGATTTCTCAGTACGACTCATCTGTTAACTGCATGCTGTAATGCCAGCTCCCTCTACTGTCCTTTAAACCACAAGTGAAGTTAGATTAATATTACAGGTAGATTCATCACTAGGGCTGTGAAATGCTCTCCCATTGATTTCAGCTGAGGGATTATTATAAAATTCAAATAACAGAATGAGGCTCCACACCTGTGTTACTCTGTATTCGTTTGCTAATTTATATTTCTTTTCAATTTAATCTACAGCTCACAAGTGTTTGACTAAGAAATGTGTATTATTTTAGAGATGAAAAATGAAAGCCAGAAGATGAAGTCACTTTCCAAAAATGTTAAAAGTGCAGTGCAGAACCATAAGAAAACCAAAATGTTCTGCCTTAAGGTTACTACTCTTCCCACTATATAATATGGTATAAACAGTACTTAAGAATATGGGTACATACTTGTGTTTCATGTTCTAAATAGGTGAAAGTTGAAATAAAGCCTGTACCTAATAGCCAATGGCTAATGAAACAATGATAACAGACAAAATTACATGTTTTGGACTCTTTCTACATAAATATGAGTAGGTTTAAAATCCAATTTACCTCTTCTTTGAAATGGCCCAGTTTGGTTGTGACAGATAGCGTCTGTTTCAGCAAAAGTTCAAAGAAAACATTGGTATTAAATGACTCGAGGTCTATCTGTTCTTCAGGCTCCCAAACATCACCCCTTTTCAGGAAGCAGGCTGAAATATAGATATTCATTTATTAGTATTTTTTTTTTCATTTAAGACTATTTTTTGAACGAAGAATGCATGTAAATCACTGAATTTAGCAGCCATATCACATTGCTAAACACAGGATTCTGACTCCATCATATGCCGGTAATCAGGTAGGCCTGCTGTTGTTTAGCCTTTGTTATCTGACCTGTTCCATCGGTGCTGCTGGACTCATCATCTGTACTACATTTCTGCAGTGAGGGATGATATTTTTTAATGGGAAAGACTGTTGATATATTGGAGGAATAGTTGTCCAGATTATACTTCAGCTGCTGTCTTCGAAATGGAGGGCAGGTAGTGCCTTTATGCGACCAGCTACGTCTCTGACAAAGAAGCTGGAAAATACAACAAAATTAAACAAGTACATTCCTTTTCTTATTTTGATGTGTTCTATTAATGTGATTCACATATCGTTCACTCAACAAGCAGGACACATCAATCATCTGTTAGGCAAAGACCTTGTGAGCCTGTTTTCTAGGTACATCATTAAAGTAATCTATTCCAAAACAGAAGAATTAGTAATCCCAGCAGGTAGGGCTGAAAGTAACGGGAAGGAAGTATAGTTATCTGTTGTTTGTACCTGCTGGATGAATAAATCACATTTTCTACCATTACCTCAGTAGTTTGGTTGCAGAAAAAGCCTGCTGATTTCAGAACATGCTAGAAACATAATGGAATGGCTGTTTGGGGGATTAAGGGTCTGAAAGGACTATCTTGGTTTTTAATTGTGAAACAACGCATCTGATCCCAGGTATGTTGTGGTCACTGGGACTTTTGTCTGAATAAGGAGTGCAAAACTGAAGGTCACATGAAAGACTGTTGGAGAAACTTATTCACGTCTGACAGTTCTTTAAATAGCTTTCCAGGACTTATTTATGTCTTCTTTAATTTGAGACAGGCTTGGTTAGACCTTTAAGAAAAAATAATTATCATCTCACTGATAATCTCTTTCCTTCCCAAAGAGATGCGAGTTGTGAAGAATTTTATTATGGTTTGATCTAATGAATCAGAAAATAGGAATTAAATTCACCTATACCTTCTGTGTCTCTGGGCAGCCTCTGTAACAGGTAAATATACTGGGGATTTGGTGGTGTTGGATCAATTCATAGGGATGAATTTTTCCCCATATATAAAACAGGAGGTTGAGTTACAAAGTATTCTAATTTTCAGCTTTATAGGTGATGCCTAAAGGAACAGATAGCTTGTGGGTTCATTGCATAAAATCTTATAATATCCTGTAAAAAAAAAAAAAATTTGTGTGACTGTTACTTACTGTCAACACCACAGAGGCAAAAAGCAATATGAGAAGTCCTGTGATTACTCCAGCAATTGCTGTCCAGTCAGGTTTCAGTAGGAGGTCTCTGTTTTTTGCAATGCCCACCTGTACAGCATATCTGGGTGTTGTGGGGAAGAATGGCCCCTCTTCATAACACTGTCCTCCAAGCGGCATGACCCTAACATACTTAATAAAATTAGCATAAATAGAAAGGCCAGTCACATGTCATTGCATCTGATTTAATTCCGTACACTGATATTTTGTCTGTTACACTAAGTCAAAACTTTGCAGCAGTTGCACCATTTTGCACTCATGTATGTAGCACACATAGATGCAAACTCACATATTTATTGCTGTACTTACCTGTACAGTGTTATGTATGAAAATGAAAAGAAGCTTACTATTGTTTTTAAAGTTTCCTGAGTTTCCAAACATTCATATGGAAGATGAAGTGGCCTTCCAATACCTGAAGGGGGCCTACAAGAAAGCTGGGGAAGGACTTTTCATAAGGTCAACTAATGACAAAACAAGGGGAAATGGGTTTAAACTGAAAGAGGGGAGGTTTAGATTAGATATTAGGAAGAAGTTCTTCACTGTGAGGGTGGTCAGACACTGGAACAGGTTGCCCAAGGAAGTTGTGGATGCCCCCTCCCTGGAAGTGTTTAAGGCCAGGCTGGATGAGGCTTTGAGCAACCTGGTCTAGTGGAAGGTGTCCCTGCTGATGGCAGGGGGGTTGGAACTAGATGATCTTTAAGGTCCCTTCCAATCCAAACCATTCTATGATTCTATGACATTGTAAATGCAAAGACAGGATTCTTTAATACAAACCATTTTTTTGTGCCGATTGCTACTCAGCCGAAGCACGTAGGTACCAGGGTACTGGAACTGGAAAAGGAAGAGGAGGAATTTTTGGGACGCCTGTCTTACTTCCTCTCTGAGGCTTCGAAGGTCTCCCCAGTCAAATTCAGCATTTGTATTGTACAGGTTGTTTCTAGGAGCAAAAGTCAGTTCTTGTCACTACCCCTTTTTTTTTTGTGTAGGCTCATAATTACAGCAGAGATTTACTGAGGCGTAGTTGTCACTCAAGGTTTATCCATACCACTAAAGAACTGAGGATCAGTGTGAGTTTAGGCACTGAACCTCTAATTGTCCACACAGCTCCACTGTTAACTCACTCCTTGATTTGGTTTGGGCTGCTCCCCAAAACAAATATGAAGTAACAAGTATTAAGCCTGAGCAACATGGATGTTTATTTAGCAGTGGAGAAATAGTCACTGGAACCTTTTATAGATGTTTAATCACTGCAGATGTCAACATAGAGAACAGGGAAACCACATACAAGTTTTGTTATTGATTACGTGTCCCTGGTGTTATTTGTACGCTTTGAAACTGGATGAATGGCAGAAATGAAATCAAAATAGGCTTCAGGGGAAGAAACCAACAAAACCACCCAAACAAATAAAAGCCACAAAAGCAGAGCTCCTAAGGCTTTCAGTGCAGTAGGAACTACTTGTTTCCATGTGGGTTAGTTTACCAAAACTTATACCTTAGCTGCAGTAAGATCCTAAAACTCAATAACTCCAAGAAAGGGGAAGCAATTTAAGGTCAGCTAGAGGGACTATACAGCAGAAGTTAGTGAGAAATCAGGCTGCAAAGAGTGTGAACACAGGTCAGAAACAGCATCAGCAAGACATCAGAAACAGTATGTATATATTTAATTTTGCTTATTTTAGTAAGTGAATTATTTTCTTAATGACTTACATGCTGTTTCCTACTGTGCCACAATGTCTTCCCTGGCAAAAAGACATTGAAGTATGTTCAGTAATGAGATTTCTACCCTTCCTAGTCTGTGTTGAAAAAAACGAAAACTTCAGCCTTGCTCTCTGTAGCTTAAGTAAAAATGCATTAGCTGAGGTCTATGTTCAGCATTTGTACTTACACATCATAAACTGGGTAATGCTCCTTGGAGACAATGAACATGATGGTAACATTAACGTTAATGCACGTGGTAGGATTTAAGATGCCAGTAAAAATGATTTTTGATGTGGATTTTGAAGGTCTCAGGCTTTGTACCCGGGAGGACGTGCTTTCTTCTTGGCCAGGCTTAACTGTAAAAGCACAGACCTTGTTAGGTTTGGATAGTTGCTGATCATTTTCTGTCTACAGAACAACTGCAGGATATAGCACTTCCTTTTCATTTTTATGACTGAGTTTTATACATGCAAATTTGGTTTCTAGAATAAGGTTTACTGTCAAGACAGCATGCAGACATGCCACTGGCATTTTCCTGATATTGGATAATTGTGCACTACATCTTCTTGTCTTTTTGCAAGAGCTCTGCTGAGGTGCATTTGGTAAAGAAGCAGCACTTCTTGCGAAACCAGCAACTTTTATAAAGGATCTTTCCCCTTATGTTTAGTCAGATTTGACTTGCCTATAGATTTGAGGATATCTCTGCAGACGCTAAAGAGGGACTCAGGTCCTCCTCTCCAAGAGGAGTGCAAGTGGAAGGAATAATAAGAAAGTAATGACATGCCCAAAGCTAAGGAGGGGATGGTGCAGATTAGAACTGAAGAGGGGAGCTAAACTGCGGATCAGGACTACTAAACTAAAGGAGAGGTGTGGGAGGAAAAGAGAGAAGCTCAGCTCTGGTAGTGGCTCCTGGGCTCTGTCCTTCCCACAAACCTGTGGAGGTGGCAGCAGTAGCAGTAGCAGTGTTAGGGCACTGTGTGTCGGGTCTTGTGCACACACAGGTGGAGGCATTCAACAATTGCCCACACAGTTGTTCCTCATTGCCCCTCAGGAAAAGGCAGGGGGAAGCAGTCTGCTGACCAAGGGGTTTGGGCTGGGGCTGTGGAGGTTCTGATTTGTGGTGCAGAGAAGGTAATTCTTTTTGTTTGATTTTACTATACTTAGTGTGAACAGCTTCTCCAGGAATTTGAAGATGGTGAGGTCTGTTTGTTTTAATTGTTGTTATTTCCTCTTTAGTTCAGCACTGGAGATGGCTGATATGACAAAGTACCATTAAATCTTGGAGAAGCTGTGTTAAATACATGTTTTGGAGCTTTACAGAGCTTACCTGGAGCTGTTGCTGAAGAAGGCCTGTTTTTGTGATGTGATGAAGCCTCATTTAGCATGATGAAGTTGTGAAATAGTTGTGGGTCAGGATTATACACCCCAAAAAATCCTTTCCCTGAAGTGGTATAAAAAGCATTGGTCACTTCTAGTTTTTGGTATTTTGGATTTTGCTTTTCCTTCTAGTTTATAAAGTATCAGCTCACCAAAGACCTCAAGTAAGACACAAAATCTAAAACCAAATGGTATACTTTTTAGTACACTCCTTTTATTCTAGGGCAGTGCTTTAAAATACTTGGGCCTTACTCAAAGCATTTAGGGTTTGTTTGATGTTGCAAGACCTATTCCTTAAGTAGTAACTGGCTTAACTTGGCTGAAGTCAATGAAACTGTGCAAAGGTTCCATGGGCAAATTATTCTATCCTATTATTAATAATAAATTTTCACATGGTTGTGCAACTAGGACTCTTGGCCTATGGCTTGGCTCTGGAATCTTGGGGGAAAAAAATATTTGGCTACTTCTAATTCTACTTGGTAAAATCACATTAAAATTGGGAGCCCAAGTGAAAATCTGTGCAGATAAAGGACCTGAGAAGGGCGTCCTTTGAGAGGCAAAGATATTCTTCATCTCTGTCTGTTATATTTTAGGGAATGGGAGGAAATATCAGAATATCTCTCCTTTCCTGTAATATTAGAAACATACAGGTTTCAGATCAATGTTCTGGGACTGAGTGGGATGACTTTTGTGTGGAGTGATGAATTTGTATTGCTGCATGTTATCAGGATATACGCATCAAGATTTCTTATTGTTTGTATTATAGATATCATGGAAAGGCTTATTGTGTACAAAAGCCATTTAATACCCAGATAATACTATAGCTCTTGCTGTTCTTTCCCTTACCGCTCATTTTCACGATGTATGTTGGGTGGGTATATTTGCTTTGTTCTGAAGAGCAGATGTCTTTTAAAGAGAAATATGGTCTGAGCAGAACTGTTCTTAATTCTCCTAAGAAAACAGCAGTCTGACAGAAAAAGAGTTGAGAAATTATTTTACATGCATTTTTCACACAGTTGCAATGTAAGACCAGGTACAAAAATACACTATGCCTATAGTAGAATTGTGTCTGGGGGTTTTGTTTGTTACTTCCTGTAATTTCCAAGAAAGAATGAATGAGGGTGTTCTTTGATTAAAAGATTATTAAACGTCTAGAAAGCCTAGGAAAAACAGGTAGATTTTGAAAATAATCACAGTTTTTACCTTGCTCCCGTTTCTGTAAGTGATAAAAAGCTGAGCATTTTTCTCTGTACAAGTGACTTGCAGAGTATCACTTTGTTGTCTTCTACACTGAGAATTACACACACTCTCCAGACTGTCAGTTTGACAAATGCAGAGGCCAAGAACCTTGTCATAGCCTTGATAATCCCTGGGGGCAGTACAAACCTGCAGGAAGGAAAAAGGGAATAAAATAGCAGTGTAAGTAATGTTCCTTAATTGAGGAGGGAAATCTGGGCTTCCTATTTCAGGTTGAAGAAGAGGCAAAACCTCCTGTGAGAACATTAATAGCACTTGGTTGCCATGCTGTCTGTGCCTTCTGAAGGAAGAACTCAAGAGTTTACTTTTAGGGCAGTTTCTTCATGATCTTTGTATTTAACTAATGCAAAAAATTGAAATACCTTCTCTGAGCAATAACGAACCCATCCTTTCTTGGTTAAACACTGTCCTTCCTGGTTTCGGGAGGCTGAATCTCGACAAATATCATATGCTTGTCTGACACAGTGTCTTCCATCACCTAAGGACCTCAAATAACCTGGAGGGCATGTGCAGTGAGCGTCACGCGGCTGAAATTAAAAACAGATATTCATTTAGGAACCTGTGGTTTCATGCATATACTGTTCTGTACATGGGTGCATTGAGCATTGCACCTTATCTGACCAAGGTCAGATGAAACTTTGATGTCCACATGCATAGCCTTCACTTTCCAGCAAAGACTGGGGGTTGATGTAGCCCTGAGGAAACTCAGAACATATGTAGGTCTGGTGTCCCCATCCCCCTCCCTGTGGATCTGTGTAATTGGAAATGAGGTGTAGGGCTGAAGGCTGTCAATGCTAAAGAGAGAGAGACTGAATAGGGCAATGCAGGTGAGGTAAAGGGAATGGAGAAGAAAGTGTGAAGTAATACTGATGTGTGTTAAGACTGAACAGCTTTCATGGGGTTGCTCCTGTACCTGAAACACCTGACCTTTCCCAAGACAGATACACGTCTCTTGCCCTTCTGCAGGCTGCACTGCCTCTGAGCCACATGGAAGACATGCTTTTTGGCCAGGCATTGGGTTAAAGAAATCCACTGGGCATGTCAAGCAGCTGTGTGGTATCAGTGATGCTCCTCCTGAACGAAAAGTCCCTGGGGGACACGGAACTGGTGTGATGCTTCCTTCAGGGCAGAAAAAACCTTTGAACAACAACAACAACAACAAATATTCTTTTCAATTTTTCTTATATAATGCAGCTATATTATGCTCATGGATGAGATAGGGTCTTTCCAGTATAAATATTGTAGCTTCATTAAGTCATAACACCTAAATCAGTTAAATGAATCCTACTTCAACAAAAATACTCCCCCATTTCAATATTGTTTTACTGTGCAGTACAGAATGGAAGTCTTCTGATACACGAATCTTATTGCAATAAAATTGAATGTGCTAAATTTGTTGTTTAAACTGGCTTTTACAATATGAATTTCAGCAAGCCCAATTAATTATCTAAAAATTCCTGTAGCGTTCCGCAAAATTAAAGCCTGATTGTATTTTTATTGAGCTGTGTGTGACTGAGAAGCATTCTAAAGAAGCTACTAATATCTGGTAAATTATCTAGAAGTACCTGCTGGACAAATTGGCAGATTCTGTTCTCTCCTTTTGCAGTAAATTCCACTTTGGCAGTCCTCATCATTTTGAAGTTGTCGTTCCCCATTTTCACAAGGCAAGATTGAAAAAATAGAGAAAATGAAGAGGAAGAGGGCCATTTATCTACCACATCGAGTAGCTTGAATTGCCAAAAGTGGGTAAGTAACAGACCTGCATAAGGAGAGCTTTCCTTTCAGCCACTGAATATTTAATGGTCGGTGAAAGTTAAAGCATGCTAATGTATTGGTGTAAAATATTCATGGGAGTTATTTGAGCCTATTGTACTGCCCTACAGGTCGTATAACAGAAGCTGTATTCTGTCCAATCTAAACAATTCCCATGTAAAATATGACTGCTGCAGTACAGATAACTGCTTCTGTATGACTATAGGCAATTTGCTACTGTATTTTGCAATCTGAAATTATCAGGGTCCCTACAGCAGCTGTGATTTTTCAGAGTCTATGAATCCCCATTTACCATAAGTAAATTGAACTATGGGGATATGCTGGGTTTTATTTTTGGAATAGGCTGCGTAGTTCATGATGAGCATAACACAAAAAACTGTTAAGAATTTGGTGTCTCTTTGGTGTTTACTGTGGAAACTGTAATTATTCAAGGCTGTTTGGTCCCCTCTGTTTTTCGAGGGTGTTCTTTGGTTAAAAGATTATTAAAAGTCTAGAAAGCCTTTTTTCGAGAAAGCCGTTTTTCGAGATCTGTGGCAGATCCTAGAGTGCCCTTCAGGGACCTGCTGTTGAATGCTCTCTGCTTTTCCATTCTCCTTGAGGGTTTTAAAGCTGGCAAACCCAGCAAGTGCTCCTGAGCCCACTACCCAGGAGAAGCAGGCTTTGGTCCCGTTAGCTGAGCGCCATTCCCACAGCAGAGGGCAGCCTGCCTTCTCCTTAGGGCTGGGAAGCTGTGACCACGTCTGCCAGCACAAGGAAAGGAACAGGGGTTGTTCCTTCTCCTTCAGTTTTGCATAAAATGTGTTGTGCTCTTCTTGGTGTGGACAAGGAAGTGATAAACTTCTCGATGTCGCGTAAGAAATGCATTTTTCAAGTGTAATGAGATGTAGGTAAAGGAAGTTAATGTCACATGTTGCATTGATGGGCTTTTGAGGCACTTCTGAAACCTTTGCCCTGATAATAAAAGGCAGCTATCCCAGCCCCCTACCTGCATGTGTCGTGAAGGAGGTGTCATATATCGAGCAGAGACTTCTGTTTTCTTGTGAAGTATATAATAAAATATGCAAGAGCATTTCTGGATGATGTTTCACATTGCTCTCCTCTGTTTGTACCTTCTTTGGCACTAGTAAATGCATGTATGTTTCTTGAAGATCTTTCACACCACTACTAGTACAAAGAGCTGTAGTTGGGTGGACTTTCTAGGGACACAATAAATTAGTGGTTTCCAGATATATTTTGAATGGCAGACATTGTTTCATTGGCTAGTTGGCCTGGAAAAAAATGGGAAGCAAGAGAGGGGCATTCAGAGATACTTATTTGTCTTTTTGAAGAAGTTAGGACTGCATCATAATTGACAATATGCAGATTGCCTGAAATTGTTGGTGCCTCTTTGGCAAATCTCCAATTTTATAGTGAAGGGTTAATTGGTATACCCTTTTTTCAATGCACAGTAAAGGCTGGAGTCTCCAGCCAAAGGTTGTGTTTTATAGGGGAACGTGCAATAGACCGTCCACTAAAACAGTTTGGTTCTTAAAGTAGGATTTACTTACATCTGAATTGCCTGTACTTTAAATTAAAATCCAAACTATTCCCACCCAGTGGCTGCCTAATGCTGGAAATGCCTAAACTCACCTTCTTCTTTGAGTTTGCATTCCCAAAGCATAGAAATCTCGGTCTCTGAGCATGCCTGGAATTGCCCTAATTGGAGAAATCCTGTGCATAGGTCCTGCCTAAAACAGATTGGAATGCAGGAACTAGCTGTGATTCTGCCTATTCCTCTGTCCCCTGCGGGGCTTTGCTTTGGTGCCTAGTCTCAGAGCACACCTAGTAAGTTCTGGTAATTGCCAAATTAAAGGCAGCCATTTCTTCTTCTTCTTCTTCTTTGTAGTTTGGGGGTTTTGGGGGTTTTTTTTAATCGTAGAGAAAGCCTGAGCCATCTGTCAGCCATCACCCATGGAGCTGGAACGCTCACACAGAAATGTGCTTTCAATTCCTTTCTTTCTCGCAGAAGTTTCAATCCACATCTCCCTCATGAGTAGTGCCTTGCTGCCAGTCAGTGTCTGTGAGCAGAGGGAGGAGAGCAAAAGGGCAATCATAGAGGAATGACTGCCTCATCTAGTTGTTCTGTTCAGCTGAATCTGTGCAGTTGCTGATGTAATAGTCTAGAGAAAGCAGTGAGTAATTCTATGGTTGTTTTCAGCTCCTTCCCTCCAGCAGTGCATCTATATTTCAACCAGCTGCTACAAGGCTCTGGATTCCACTGTAAATCTAGAAGTTCTAGTGCTGGAATTTTTACTTATTTATTTTCCCCAGGGAAGATTAGGTTGGGCAAGGCTCCCACTCCTCAGTCTGACAGAGTTCAGCCTTTGGGAATGCAACATGCGTAGCATTGTGGAAATGACCCCAGAGATTCCCTAGGCATCAGGTTTCATAGGCAAAGGATATGAGAGGAAGTTAGTAGCTTTCCTTTGTAAAGGAAATATTGTATAGTCATATATCTGACTGCTATTTGCTACACAAACCAGTGTAGGATAAGGAAATAGTTTGTGATAACATTTTCTCTGCTGAGCCTTAGGTTAGTGGTTGCTGGCTGTTACGAGCAGATACACAACTTCTTTTTTCCATAGAACACCCATACAACGTTGCTGTGGGTGTTAAGTTGTCATGTTTCTGGCAAGGACTGCAGCTTGATAACCTCATAAAATGTTCTGCGACTGTAATCAAGACCAAGAATTAGTGCCTCAGTAATTCTCAAAGGCCTGGCTGACACAGTTGACCCTTTAGTCATTACCTACCTTAACTTTTCAGTCCAGCAAAAGGCCAGAAAAAAGGGGGGAGGCCAAGTAAAACAAACTCCAGTTTTTCTAATTGGTATTTAGAGATGGAAAAATGAGCAGGCTATTGGATAAATAGCCTCTAAAAGCACCATAATCTTGGACTGGGCACAGGAATTTGAGATTTCACCCCTTCTCAAATAGCTCCTGAAGAGAGCTAAGCAGTGTCTTGCTGTTCTTCTTTGGTAAGGAACTTGTAAAATCATCCCTGATGCATGTACGGTTTTTTTGAACTCATGTAATTATTTTGGTTAGGAGTATTATTTTTTGCCCCTCACTGAACTAAATCACTGGTGTTTCCAGTCTATGCTGCACCAGATTCGTGTTACAAACTACTACATGTTATTGTCAGCTATTTTACTTGCTGGGCATTGGGATTTGAGAATTACTTGTTATTTTCATTACACGGTTTCTGAATCAGGAGGTACCAAGATGTTTGTAAGACCCATAGTTAGTAAGGCAGTCAAGCAAAATTGAATAAAGATTTCAAAACAAAGGGAAGGCTGTGTTCACACAACCACGGGTGGTATATGTTCTTCTTCAATTATTTGACCAACCTGCTCCATAGTTGTACTGCGTGATTATTCTTTCTACATAAACTTTATTCTCCAGATAATGTTTACAGCAGCCTTTGACTCTGCTAAAGAAGGACAGTTACCTTTAGATAGTGCTTGGTTTACAATCGTATGGGTTTTCTGAAGAGAAGCATATGCAAATGTTGAAATAGCACTGAAGACTTCCAGTGAAGGGCTGGGCTGTGACAGGTGGCACAAGGCCAACAGAGTTTTGATGGTTTTTGGTGGCATTACCCACAAGTGTCTCTCAGAAGACTAGCTACTCTGAAAACTGCAACTTACCTTGAACCCTTCCACCTCACTCCAGGGTGAGGACGTTATGACAAACTTGGAGAATTCATTGTGCTCCCTTTCAGTTTCACAACTGGTTGAACTGGGAGAGGAGGGTGAAGTTAATTTTATGCCCCCAATTCTGAAAAAAAAGTCAGACACTAGTTCCTACAGACCTACTTCCTGTTTGAAGACATAGAAGTTGCAATATACAAAATGTATTTATTTTCCTGAGCTGGGCTTTTCTTTGTTTCGTGGTGGTTTTTTTGAGTGTATTTTGGTTTTTCTTTTTTTTTTTAATTTTTTCTTTTTTTTTTCTTGTCTGCAATATATTTAACGCCTGCAAAAGAGGAAGGAATCTTTCTTCACATAAAATACAAGCATGTGACAGCACAACCTGGAGCTTTGTAGGGTTATTTGTAATCTTCAGGAAAAACAAACGCCACCCATTAAATTGGAGTAGTGAAAGTGATCCAACATGTGGAAGATTCTTATTTTATTTTCCTTCTTCTTTCCATACCTTCTCTGATTTATTTCTCTTTACTCCTCACTGTTTACTGCTCTTCTAGTTTGTTCTTTTTGAGGAGTCAAATGAGCATAAGGCTTCTGGCACTTGGGACTTGATTGCTGTGTTGGAAAACAAAAAAACCTGAAGACTGCTTATTCTGAGATAATTGTGAAAAGCCAGCTGTATCATAATTGAAATTTAAACAAATGAGGATACAGGTCAAAAAGAGCTGGCTAGAAGTTGCTAGGGTTTTTTGCTTTGACTTTGTAGTTGTGTTTTTTTCAATAGCAATTTTTTATAGCTAAGTAGATTAAAACCTCAGAGGATATAAGTGAGCATCTCTGCAGTTGAGCTCTGATTCTGGGAGAGGAGGTAATGTGGGGAATATAGCAGCGCATGGCTGTCACTTTCTCAGGGAATTAAAACCCAAAGTTTAATCTGTAAGAAAATGTAGCTGAGGTTTTAGTTTTACAATAGACAAGTATTTTGTTGGAAATAGCCTGCTGTGAACACAGCAGATAAAAATACGGTATTAAAATGACCTCTGTTACATAAATGTCATAATGGTGGACTTTAGTAATGCACGTGTTTCACCTTAGCAAACACTATTTGGCTGTGAACTCGAAGAACTGCTGGGTTCTTCAGAAGCTTATCTTTTTTTTATATCATAAAAGGGATTACCTTTGTGTGTGAGTAATAATTCCAGTGAAATGGAAAGATCATGTTAACTAGGAGTCAAAACATGTACACCTGGAAGCATTAGAAAATTAAATCAGAAAGTGTCCAACTACTTAAAATCCTAGTAGATTAATTTCTGTTCACTGGTATTTCCTAGAGTCTTTCTAGCAGGCAGATATTTCTTGCTTAATTGAAATGTGATTTCATCACAGCCTGAGTAGAGGTGTAAACATACTTTTCAGTCCTGCTCACTAGAGAAGCTTTATGGACGGAGCAGAAAGAGATGCATAAGACTCTGGTGAAGAAAATGAAAATGGAAGTTTTAAGAGGGCTGTGCTTTGTGGACTCTAAAATGCTTAGCTAAGTCTTGGGGTCTGTGAGGATAGAAATCTTTTTTGGCCTTTATGTGTAGACCTTTCAGGCAGGTTATTGTGTGTTTCACAGCAACCAGTTAGGTGCGAATACCTTTCTAGAAGTAATTGTGAAGGATTCAAAAACTGGTTACTCATCAGTAACAAAGGAACCCAGGGGATTTTGTATAAAACAAAGCAAAACCAAGCCAATCTTAATATTTAAAATCTGCCACTAGATTTTAGTATTAATTCATTCTGCATGCTTTCCTTTAGATCTGAAGTGACTATTTATTCTGGGTTGTGCAGTAACCCTCTGGTAACTGAGGTAATGGTGTTATGATTTCTGTATGTACATATCATACCACACACATTTCAGCATTTGTGTTTGGAGACCCTGTTATGTTCAAGAAAATGAGACTTCTGTAAACTTATTTGGCTAGTGATGATAGATAGAGATAACGAATAGAGATAATTAAGAGCTAGGACCTACCCAGACAAGCTTCTCATGGGTGTAGCAGTGAATTATGGCCAAGCATGGAGCAGAGCAATGCCTAGGGCCTTCCTGATATCAACTGGTTAACATCTTCTTGGGTTTTTTTACCTGAGAAGTGATGTTTTATCTGCTGGAATCTAAACTCTTGCTGCTAAGCCAAGTGAACCTCAAAACTGTGCCACTGAAGTAAAGGTGAAGTGGCTTCAAAGCAGATGACAAAGAAAAAATTGTAACCTGGAAACCAGGGAAGAAGGAATAAGTAAATAAGCATTGCAGAAAGCTCAACAACAACCCCTGTGCCCTCACCAGCTTTCTTCAGGAAAAACAGTTCCTGATAACCTCAGTTTAAACTCCTTCCTCCTAGAAACCACATGGAATGAGGGATGGGGAAAAAAAGACAAGAAAATTATGATGTGGTACTTGGGGGCACAGGTGCCAAGTGACCAGCTCCTCATGGATGTAAGTAACTAGGGCAAGTAGGGGTGCCTGAAATTCCATCCCACTTAAGCTGTTGCAAGGTAGAAGGGACTTCTTTAGGGCTGATCCTGCAACTTCCAGATGCCAAGCTGCATAGCTTGCTTATCCTCAGGACAAGCAAAACTTCTGGATAAATGAACTGATGAAGCGTGCAGCAGCATTGAGCTGCAGCTTCTGACCCGTGTGTGTGTGTGACTGGGGCAGTCTGGGTTGTAGCGACTGCTACAGCTTGAAGGCTCTGTTGTCCAGTTTGAGTGGCAGGTGATGTCCTGTCCTCTTTCCTTTTCTTGCCTGTCCCCACCATGATCCCACCTCAAAGTGCTTGAGACACACAGTTTTTCAGTTAGTGAGATTCCCTTCTCTAAATTTATTTCATCTGTCCTATTCAGCACAGCTGCAGAAACATGTCTTGTTTTAAACTGAATCATTTGGCTTCCAAGTTTCTCTAGCCACAAAGAAAGCAGGAAAAATAAAACTGGATGGGTGAGACTGTTCTAAAAGAATCTGAATCAGCCAAGAGCTCAGCCTCTCCCTCCTCCTTGGCTCAGAAACTTGGCTCCTCCAGCTCTGCTTGCAATTCAACCTGGTTGTCATCACGTGGAGAGAGATGTGGAGTTACAGGGAACAAGATGCAGAGTGGTGTAAAGGAAATGTCAAAGTTTTTTCTTGAATGGCAGCTGTTGATCCATAATTCTCAAAAGGGCTGTGGAGGGTTTTCTTCAGTGTCTGGCCTCCCTCCAACTCTTTTCTTGATTCCTCATCTAAAAGATTGAATTCTTTTTGTTTATGTGTTAGAATTTTTTTAGATGTAACTTATTTTCTTCTGTGTGTTTTACTTGCAATCATGGCATCGTTCTCTGTTTAACATAAAATGTTTTAGCAGGCAACAAGTCATATGCTTCTCAGCTAAGTTTTTGAGATCTGGGAGATGATAGCTTGTTTAAGCAAAATCCATCAGCTTTAGGGAGTATTTGATGCAATAATTATGGATATGCAGCAAAGCATGATTTCAAGGACACACTTTGGAAGACAAAAACAAAACAGGAGGTGTTTTTTCTGCTGTGGTCAGTCATGATGTAGTTCCAGGCTGAGGTGACGGGCTCGGAAAGCGTAAGTATTGGGAAAGGAGAGTGCCGTAGCATTTCTGCCATCACTGGCTACTGAAAGCAGCTCCTGGAGGAGCTGTTTGCTTAAGATACCTTCCAGAGTTAATGGTCTGTAACAGGCTCTCTTGCTGCCTGCAGAATTTTATGCTGCTGAAAATCTGGGCCCGAATCTCTCTGCTCTCATTCTTGTATTATTTCTACTCTTTCAATTCATGTAACACCTAGAAGAACTTCCATGTGTCTGCCATGCAGTTTCTTGTTAATCTAGAAAATATCATCCCTACTCTTTTGCAATGCCATTTGTCACCTCTGGAATTTGTTTTGTGTATGCTTCATAGAAGAGCTGCTAGATGTCAACGCTTGTATTTTGTTTTTCACAGCCTTTTCTAGTGGACTGTACTAAGTAGTTGAGTTACTGGTAAGTTCTACTGTAGCTATGTGGAAACACATCTCTCTGAACCAGAAAAGCTGTTCAGTAGACCACAATGACTTAGCACTGAAGGCTTTTGTTCTCAGTGCTTGCTGCACTTGTGACTGTGTAGTAGCAGCATCCAAGCATCTGTGACAATGTCCTGTTTCCCTCTGGAACCTTAAGATGTTGGCTTTGTAGAAGAAAGATCTAATATTCAGCCAAAGTCCTAGTGGGGTAACACCTAGGATAGAGGTCCTGTTCCCTTGCCTCAGGCTGTTTTAACAGATGTATTTCTTCATCCCCTTGCTATAACTTCCAACTTGTCTTCCTGGTAGCTTCAGCTTTTAGGACTCTGACTCAAATACTTCCTTTCACCCAACTAGGAATGGAAAGGCTGAGTGATGAAAGCCTAGAAAACTGGCATGAATATTGTAGGATTCTGTACGTCCATTGAAGACTACAGTTGCTCTGTCATTCACCTTATGTACAGGATCTGTGGCTTGCAGCTATCACTGATCGTAAATATGTGTGGTGTCGATCAGAGAGCCCTGCCAGGAGAGTAAATCTTCCATCCTTGCCAGGGCCTTCTTCAAGCCATTACAAATCTGCAGCAGGTATCTCATGAGTTTCCTCTTTCCTGATCAGGAGCATCCCTGAGAACTGCTGGAAGCACTGGATCTGAGCTATTTATTATCTTTCTTTGAATTGCTACTAAATCAGTGGCAAAGATTTTAATTAAAAATAATTATGCATGCCAATGCTCATAGATCTTCAAAGGAGCAGGGAACCTAAGTAACCATATAAGCCAGTGAACGGCACTCATTTTGTAATACGGGGCAAGAACTGAGGTGAAGAAGCAGCTTCTCTAAGTATGGCCTGTGCCACAGTTCAAAGGCATGACTATAGCTTGTGGGAGCAGACGTGATCTGGTGTAGACTGAATTAAGCTGTAGGAGTCATACCACAAATACTATCCTGGTGACCATAACTGGTACTTAGGTGTCAGAAGTACAGCACTTGGATGGCATGCTAGACTCCAACTGTGTACCTTGAACCTAATGCCTCTGCTTTCAGAAAGGGCCCAGAGCTGGTGAGTTTTGAGCCAGGATGATGATAATAATGCAGCTTAGAATAGGTCTGACCTCTTTTATTCTCTTTTGATATAGAATAGATTGTTGCAGTTAGCCACAGTGGATGGCTGAAAAGCTACAGCTTTTTCAGCAAACTCTTGTATTACTTAATGCCCTTTAGGTCTATGGATTATTTTTTCTAGTTGGAGATTAATTAGTTGTAGGCAAAAATTTTAGCGCTGAAAAAATGATGAGAATTAGTTTTATATTGAAAGAATAGTTGTCTAGTTCCTAGTTAGAGGTAGTGGGTTAATGACTGTGCCTTGAAAAGAAGAAGGTTTTTTATTTTTAATTTTTTTACAATAAATCACCTCCCCGCCCCCCCGCCCCCTCCACCC